>NW_016826790.1:0-5666 GCF_001698545.2 Rhinopithecus bieti | reverse complement strand
AGATAAAAACCAAAAACTATTTTTTCCACCATCTGAAGATGGTGGCTTTTTTGATATAACACTAAGAAAAATTTCTTTTGCAGGCAAAATTGCTCACAAATACAAGTTAAGAGATGCTTGTGTCAATCTAATCAATCACCTTCCAGAATATTCTTTGGCTTAAAGGACTTCAAGACTATCTAGTTGTAACTTATAATAATTCTCTATCTATATAGTGTAAATCTGGGACTTTGGCAGTAAAGTTGACACAGTCTCATCAGTAACTGCTGAGAGATGGAAGCAGGCAAACGTGTCTGGGTTTACTGCTTAGCTTGCTGCACAGACATAGAAACTCTGCCTACCACAGAGTGGACCTGCTGTTGAATAGAGAGAAGCAAGCCAATCCTGGTAGCACAGATAGATGAGTTCCCTTGAGCCTCCTCAGGGGAGAAAAAATAACCTGAAACCCTGCCTTAAAAAGGAGAGTACCCATTTTATAAGATTAGGGTCCACTGCCAAGACAAGGGTCGGCAGACAGACTTCATTCTGTTTAGGCTGTACTGCACATGATTCTTCTGCGTCTTGTAAAAGACAGTTTTGGGATCAGGCTCCAGGAATACATGTGAATTTAACCCAGCCAAAGGGACCACTCCTGAGTCCAAATTAAAGAGAACAAATGACTTGTCTGCCATAGGAATGTTTATTTGCAGTCTCAAAAATCATAGTTTTTGGGCTACACCAGCATTTTACAAATCTCATAGGTGAATCCCAATCATTTTATCAAGAAATAAAGAAATTTATGTCTGTGAATGGGTGCAGAATTCTTGTGTTTTAAAGGGATACAGGATGGTGACCTCATATTTCACTATCTTGCTTTCATCATCCTCAATCTTATATTTTTAACAGCTAAAATGTTATTGTACAATGAACACAAAGGTTTGCCATTTAACTTAATATCAAAACTATTCACTCTGCACCACGTTTGACAATCAGCTATTTCTATGTGTGTGAGGGTGTATGTTTGCGTAGGGGTGTGATTGATGTACAGTGGTGAGAAGCAAAAGATAAATCAAAGCCCTATGAAATCATTATGTCCTTTGAAATACTTTTAAGTTAAAACAGCTTTATTGTGATTAGTAATGTTCTAAGCAGCAGTGCAAAGACATGAGAGCTTTATACATTATCTTGTAACTCTCCATAAATAAATAGCATGGGGCTGTTCCAATGTGATTTTATTTCTGATATTTTCACCTTTTTTTCTTAAGTTGACACTGTATTTTCTGAGTTTTCTTACATAATGATAATTATCTGCATTTAAAATACATGTTATCCTTAACTTTTAGTTGTTTTTTCCCAACGTTTTCTCCTCTTCACAAAGTGTCTACCCTGTAAGCACATGACTTTAATCTCACCACTCCTACCTCCTTCCAGTGATACATATGTGGTAAAATTTCATCTCTGCCTAAGTGTCTTTATATAAAACATGACACCATTTCTTAGGTCCTCTGTCCCATTCACCCGTTATTTCCTGTGTTCCTTCTAGCTCTGAACAATATATTGTATTTCTTTCATTACTGCCAATCTGATATAGAAAAAAATGATAAATAAGTCGAAAACAACCTCTGTGTACCGTCCCTTAAGTTGTTTAATTTTTGTAACTGCAGACTGAGAGCTGTTAGCTCAAATTTTACTGGCACAGAGACAAAATTTTGCACATCCAGCTATTTTTAAATGAGCTTCAATGAGTAGAGTGTAGACATCAGATTTTCTTGGTGTGCAAATTCATAAACTTTGCTCAGCATTTGTTGAGTATTAAATAAATGCTTTTATTATATGATGCTAAGCCAGCACTGAAAGTAGAGCTTTTAAAACTTAATTTCTGGGAGGGTTTTGAAGCACCATCACAGAGACATACATCTTCTTAAACTCTTATCCAGAAATAACCTTACTTAATTCAGTTTCACTGAACTGAAAAATCTGTACCTTAATACTGTGTACAATCTTAATTTGTGAGGGTCTTTATCTATTATGCAAAATTTCACAATAAAGATTACTGTGTGGTATTTATACTCATAATGAAATTGTTTTTCTTCACTATTTCTCATATTATTTATTCTTCAACAATCATTCTATCTGTGATAGCTAACAGGTACGTTACCCCACTCACATATCGTTATTTTTAAAAGCCAAAATGATACTTTTCTAGCATTTACAATTTTCTTTGTTATTTTAACCCCTCCAGCTTTATGCAGGAGCTATTAAACATGGATAAGATAGAGTCTTTTTGCTATATGCTTTCAAGTGTAATTTCTCTTGAAATTTTCTCACCTAGAGTTTCCATGGTAAGTTGCTGAGAGGTATCACCTAGACATTTAAGTGCATTATTGGATACCCTCCACTAAGGACTTGTCTTTCCTTTCTCCCCATCTTTATCATGGTTCCTGCTACAGGAAGGAGAAAGAGAGAAAACACAATAAAGATACAAAGAGAAAAACTCATGATACCAAGACTTGCTGTGAGAGCTGCACTTCTTAATTCTTCCTCAGGAATTCTCTTCTCCTAGATCAGAAGGGACCCATCATAGAATCTTTGTGTTCCATGTCATTATTGGGAAATTCTAAGCAATGAGTTAGCAGAACAAGGACTATGGGTTGGCTCTCTGCTAACAGTTTGTTGGTCAAGTTTGAGTTAGAAGGAACATCAGAAGACTAAACTGGGCTATGATGATGGCCACAGAGCATTGGAACCTTCTGCCACAAAAACATGAGTAGGACTTATGCCTTACGATCTCAGATGCCAAAACAAGGCTGACCTGGTGAGTCTCAGGATGAGAAAAATTATGGACCATGGGATGCCAGAGCACTATTCCTTGTGTGGCACAGGAGGGCACTGTGTGGGACTGGCTCAACTCACTTTTCTTCCTCCTGCTCAAGAAAAAAAAAAAAAAAAAAAAAAAAAGGAAAAAGTTTAAAGATGAAGACAACAGAGAACATCTGGATTAAGTCAGAAGGCGTAGTGGCTTGGCCATAGCCAAAACCAAAGTTAGCCCAGTGGACATGCTGTGCTCCAGGCTTCTGGCCCATTGGTGTTCCCAATAAGTGAATATCCTGACCTTCTAAAGCAGATTAAGGAAGTAGAATCCCTATCTTTATAGTCAGGTCCAGCCCAAGTGTGACCAGATATCAATATGAAGCTTTTATCTTCAGACTTTTCTTTCAGAGTAGCACTAAGGCACTATTGTTGAGGTGATTGTTCTGAGAATGAGCAACAGAGTAGCTAGCTCACTGGCCCTTTGAGGATGTAGCAGCTTCCATTAAGTTAATCAAGGTAATGCCTAGAACAAAGACGGGTAAGTAATGACCTGAAATTTATCCAAGAGGGAAGGAAGCTTCAAGGACAGTAGCCCTGACCCTCTGAGAATTTCTGAAACCTTGGAATTTTGGCAGCCAAGCAGAAATAGGTCTAATCAGTTCCAGGACAGGACACAGCATGTCCTGAGCAATGCTAAACCTTAAATGCTTGTGGTCTACCCACTATCCCACAACCACTTCTACAGGCCAAAGCAGAAAGGTAACCTGCCTCCTTGTTTCGACTGTGCTCTTCTCTGGCTTCTCAGTCCAACCTTAACAGACAGTTTCAGGCATAGGTCAGGTTACAGAAGCATTTCGACATAGAAGTCTTTACCCTATATCCACCAGACTGGGGCCTACAGGAGCAAGAATTACTGGCTACTGAATATACAAAAAGGCTGCATATATCTTTGGCTTTCACTCCCTGCATGCATTGAATCCCTTCAGCCTTTAGGATTCATAAAAGCAGGATCCCACAGTTTTCGTGTCCTGGGTTCTTAAAGTTGTTTCATCTTTCTTCCAGCTGTGAAATTGTCCCTCTGCCAAAATAATGTTCTAACAAGTTTTTTCTTCCACCACCATCCTTGCACGTGTAAAACTTTATTCTGCCTGTCAGTCCTAAAATCTGACTTCACTATCAAAGGCTCTTTTGTCTATAAAGACTTCTTAATGCGTATCTTCTTGCAGTACCAGACACTGGCCATTCTTATCCTTGCCTTAAGATGCAAATTAAAGACTGCTGTGTCAGCCTTTCCCAATACAGCTTTAATCTCCACATGAGCAGGCCTGCTTTTTCAATGAATGACATTTTCTCCAGACCATAGGGACTTACCAGGTGAACAAACCTCCCTTTGCTTCTGTAACCTATCTCACAAACTGTGTATATAATCAAGAGCTCACGATGTTAAATTAAATTTCTTGTCTTGTACTTGTCTTTAGGGATCTCAGAGAATGGTAAACCACTTTCTGTAATCATGGGGTTCTTTAGAACGAAATACAAAATGAAACAAAAGAAACAAGGCCACATCTTAGAATACTCTTTTTTAGCATATCTGGGCAGGAATTAGACAACAAAGGACTTCAGAGGTCTTGCTGCCCATCTGGGTCCACTGCTTGGGTCCACTCAGGTTATATTCCCAGTCTTGTTGCAGTGACTTCATGTCCTATGAAAGCCTGACCCATGACCACTCTGCTCTGAGGTCTTGAGCTGCTTTCAAAAAAAAAAAAAAAAAAAAAAAAAAAAAAAAGACATTTTGGTGGAATAAATATTCAAATGTTATGCCTACCAAATAGATTGACCTGGAGTTTGACTGTACATACCTATGAACAAAAAAGCCTAGAACGGTCATGAGTCTGGGTGTCTGGGTTTTGTACTCTCAGACCAAACAACACTAATCTTACAGAATTTGTTCAGAAACAGGGAGGCCAAGCTGTATGATTCAAGTGAGTATATAATAAGAGAAGTTAAGGACTCTAGAGAAGGGAATGGTAGAGGCATATTATCCCTTTGCAGGCAGCAGGTTATTTTGGGGTGGTTGCCAGCATCCTTCCCAACCCTGCCAAGCTGGGCAATTAGAACAAGGCAGGACCAGCAGATGTGTTATCTATTTCATAAAGGCTATACCTGGATAGAAAAGAGAGGCAAGGTCTGAAAACAGACTTGTCCAGATAACGTCTTGGTCATTTGTGGTAGAAAGCTGTTGGGGCAAATGTCAAAGGTAGGTGTAGGACCCTACCACAGTGGCTACCTACCAGGTCTCATCCCTATAAACATAATACTTTTCAATATAGTCATGTGCCAAATGACTAAGTTCAACGATTGGAATATATACATTGGTGGTCTCATAAGATTATAATGCAACTGAAAAATTCCTATTGTTTAGCAATGACATAGTGGCTCTGAAGAGCATCACATCCCTCAAGTTTTTGTGGTGACACTGGTGTAGACAACCGATTGCACTGCCAATTGTGTGAGTCTAACACACATATTACATACATACCATACATAATTCTTGATAATGATAACAACCATCCATGTACTGGTATGTATTCTACTGACTATACTGTATTTTCACTATTATTTAGCATATACTCCTACTCTTTACAAAAAAAAAAAAAAAAAGCTAAGTATAAGACATAATAGGAGATATTCCAGAAAGGAAATATTTCAGTAGGAGGCATTGTTAACATAGGAGGTGACCCCTCCATGTGTGTTACTGCCCTGTAGACATTCAGTGGAACAAGATGTGGAGGGGGTGATGATAATATTGAAGACCCTGTCTCTGCATAATAAAAGGCAATGAGCTGCGTTCCTTTGGAGGGGGAGATGCACTCTGA
>NW_016826789.1:0-859 GCF_001698545.2 Rhinopithecus bieti | reverse complement strand
AACTCAATATGGATTAAGGACTTAAATCTAAGACCTGAAAGTATAAAATTCTAGAAGATAACAGAAAACCCTTCTAGACATTGGCTTAGGCAAGGATTTCATAACCAAGATCCCAAAACTAATGTAATAAAACAGATAAATAGCTGGGACCTAATTAAACAAAAGAGCTTTTGCATGGTAAAAGGAACAGTCAGTGGAGTAAACAGACAACCCACAGAGTGGGAGAAAACCTTCACAATCTATACACCTGACAAAGGACTAATATCCAGAACCTACAACAAATTCAAACAAATCAGTAAAAAAAAAAAAAAAAAAAAAAAAAATTCCATCAAAAAGTGAGCTAAGGACATGAATAGACAATTCTTAACCAAAGATATATAAATGGCCAACAAACATGAAAAATGCTCAACATCACTAATGAACAGGGAAATGGAAATCAAAACCACAATGGCATACCACCTTACTCCTACAAGAATGGCTATTACCAAAAAATAAAAAAAGTAGATGTTAGTGTGAATGCGGTGAGCAGGGAGCACTTCTACGTTGCTGATGGGAATGTAAACTACTGCAGCCACTATGGAAAACAGTAGGGAGATTCCTTAAAGAACTACAAGTAGAACTACCATTTGATCTACCAATCCCACTACTGAGTATCTACCCAGAGGAAAAGAAGTCATTATTCGAAGAAGACACTTGCACACGTATGTTTACAGCAGCACAATTCACAATTGCAATATATATAATATATATCATATATACATAATATAATTATATACATCTCGGTGTCCATATATTATATATAGATTATATATTAAGAACTGTGATATATAAGAATTATACATGATATATAATATAAAAT
>NW_016826788.1:0-15246 GCF_001698545.2 Rhinopithecus bieti | reverse complement strand
TAGCATTACTATATGCCAACAGTGAACAATGTGAAAAGAAATTTAAAACGTATTTCCATTTACAATAGCCACACATAAAATTAAATATCTAGGAATTACCAAAGAAGTCAAAGATCTCTTGAATGAAAATTATAAATCACTGTTGAAGGAAATTGAAGAGGATATCAAAAAATGAAAAAAAGAAATTTATGTACATGTATCAGGAGAATTAATATTGTTAAAAATGTCCATACTAACAAAAGCAATCTAGAGATTCAATGCAATCTCTATCAAAATACCAATGACATGCTTCAAAGAAATGGAAAAAACAATTCTAAAATTTATGTAAAACTACAAAAGACCCAGAATAGCCAAAGCCATCCTAAGGAAAAGAACAACACTGGAGGAATCACATTACCTGGCTTCAAATTATATAACAGGGCTATAGTAACCAAAACAACATGGTGCAGGCATAAAAACACACACATAGAGCAATGGCTATGTAACAGAATATAGAACCCAGAAGCAAATCTACACATCTACAGTGGAGTCACTTTCAACAAAGGTGCCAAAAACATGCACTGGGGAAAAGACAGTCTCTTCAATAAGTTGTGCTGGGAAAACTAGATATCCATGTGCAGAAAAATATATGAAACTTATACCCCTATCTTTTGCCATATACAAAAATCGAGTCAAAACGGATTAAAGACTTACAACTAAGACCTTAAAGTATGAAACTATTACAAGAAAACATAAGGAAATATCTCTAGGATGTTGGTCTGGATGAACACTTCTTGAGCAATACCCCACAAACACAGTATCCAAAGCAAACGTGGACTAATGGGATCCCATCAAGTTAAAAAAAGTTCTGCACAGTAAAGGATACAATCAATAAAGTGAGAAGACAACCCACAGAATAGGAGAAAACTAAATATCTGCAAACAGCTCATCTGACAAGGGATAACCATAATATACAAGGAGCTCAAACAACTTTATGGGAAAAATTTTAATAATCCAACCAAAAACGATTTGAATAGACATTTTTTAAAAGAAGACATACAAATGGCAAATAGGCACATGAAAAGGTGCTCGACATCATTGATCACCAGACAAATCCAAATAAAAAGTACAATGAGTTATCAACTCACCCCAGTTAAAATGGCTAATATCCAAAAGACAGGTAATAACAAATACTGGAGAGAATGTGAAGAAAAGGGAACTCTTATACACTGTTGGTGGGAATATAAACTGGTGCAAGTACTATGGAGAAGAGTTTGGAGGTTCCTCAAAAAAGTAAAAGTAGGCCAGGTGCGGTGGCTCACACCTGTAATTCCAGCACTTTGGGAGGCTGAGGTGGGTGGATCACAGGGTCAGGAGTTCAAGATCAGCCTGGCCAAGATGGTGAAACTCTGACTCTACTAAAATACAAAAAAAAAAAAAAAAAAAAATAGCTGAATATGGTAGTGGGTGCCTGAAATCCCAGATACTCGGGAGGCTGAGGCAGAGAATTGCTTAAACCCGGGAGGTGGAGAATGCAGTGAGCCGAGATTGTGCCACTGCACTCCAGCCTGGAAGACACAGTGAAACTCCATCAAAGCAAACAAAAAACAAAACAAACAAACAAACAAAACACTAAAAATAGAGCTACCATATGATCTAGCAATCCCACTGCTGGAAATATACCCAAAAGAAAGGAAATCAGTACATGGAGGGAATAGCTACACTTGCATGTTTGTTGCAGCATTGTTCACAATAGCTAAGATTTGGAAGTAATCTGCGTCCATCAACAGATAAATGGATTTTAAAAATGTGGCCATCCAGGCAAGATGACCAAATATGAATAGCTCTGGTCTACAGTTCCCAGCAAGACCAACAGACCAATGCACAAGGCAGGTGATTTCTGCATTTCCAACTGAGGTACCCAGCTCATCTCATTGGGACTGGTTAGACAGTGGGTGCAGCCCATGGAGAGCGAGCAGAAGTAGGGTGGGGCATTGCCTCACCTGGGAACCACAAGGGGTCGGGGAACTCCCTCCCCTAGCCAAGGGAAGCCATGAGGGACTGTGCTGTGAGGGACAGAGCTATCCGGCCCAGATACTATGTTTTTCCCAGTCTTCACAACCCACAGACCAGGAGATTCCCTTGGGTGCCTACACCACCAGGGCCTTGGGTTTCAAGCACAAAGCTGGGCAGCCATTTGGGCAGACACCGAGCTAGCTGCAGGAGTTATTTTTTTGTACCCCAGTGTTGGCTGGAACACCAGTGAGACAGAACCGTTCACTCCCCTAGAAAGGGGGCTGAAGCCAGGGAGCTGAGTGGTCTTGTGCAGTGGATCCCACCTCCCACCTTGTTGATCTTAGCCCAACAAGCTATGATCCACTGGCTTGAAATTCTCGCTGCCGGCACAGCAGTCTGAAGTCGACCTGGGACACTCAAGCTTGGTTGGGAGAGGGGCATCCATCATTACCGAGGCTTCAGTAAGCAGTTTTCTCCTCACAGTGTAAAGCCACCAGGAAGTTTGGACTGAGCAAAGCCCACCACAGTGGGGTGCAAAGACCCTGTAGCCAGGCTGCCTCTCTAGATTCCTCCTCTCTGGGCAGAGCATCTCTGAAAGAAAGGCAGCAGCCCAAGTCAGGGGCTTACGGATAAAACTCCTATCTCCCTGGGATAGAGCACCTGAGGGAAGGGGTGGCTGTGGGCACAGCTTCAGCAGCCTTAAACGTTCCTGCCTGCCAGCTCTGAAGAGAGCAGCAGATCTCCCAGCACAGCGCTCGAGCTCTGCTGAGGGACAGACAGCCTCCTCAAGTGGGTCCCTGATCCCCGTGCCTCCTGACTGGGAGAGCCCTCCCAGCAGGGGTCAAGAGACACTTCAAACAGGAGAGCAAACTAACACAGGAACAGAAAACCAAACACCACATGTTCTCACTCATAAGTGGGAGTTGAACAATGAGAACACATGAACACAGGGAGGGAAACATCACACACTGGGGCCTGTCCTGGGGTGGGGGACAAGGAGAGGGAGAGCATTAGGACAAATACCTAATGCATGTGGGGCTTAAAACCTAGATGATGGGTTGATGGGTGCAGCAAACCGCCATGGCACACGTATACCTATGTAACAAACCTGCACGTTCTGCACATGTATCCCATAACTTAAAGTATAATTTAAAAAAAGAAAAGAAAATCAATTAAGCTAAAAGCTATTCCTTGGAAAGATTGATAAAATTAATAAAACTCCAGCTAGAGTGATTTCCTCAAAGAAACAAAAAACCTAGAGGTAATAAATTATCAGTATCATAAATGTAGTAGGGAAGGCATCTCAATAGACTTGGCAGACATTAAACTATAAAAAAGGGATAATACAAACACCTTTATGCCTATAAATTCAACAACTTCAATAAAACTAAAAAAAAAATTCCTTAAAAGACACAGTATTATCAAGGCTCACAAGAAAAAAAAAAAAACCTCAGAATACCCAGATCTACTAAATTATTTGAATCCATATTTTTTTAAATTCAAGTTTTATTTTAGATGCAACAGGTACATGTGCAGATTTGTTACATGGGAATATTGCATGATGCTCACATTTGGAGTAGGGTTTCTGTCACCTGGTAGTGAGCATAGTATTCAATACATACTTTTTTACACCCAACCCCACCCTTTTGTAGTCCACAGTGTCTATTGTTCCCGTACTTATGACCATGTGTGCTCAATGCTTAGCTACCACTTATAAATAAGAACATGCGGTATTTGGTTTTCTGTTCTTGTGCTACTCTGCTTAGGATTATGGCCTCCAGATGCATCCATGTTGCTGTATAGGTGATATTTCATTCTTTTTATAGTGCATAGTATTCCATGGTGTATATGTACCACATTTTCTTTATCCAATCTACCATTGAGGAGCACCCAGGTTGATTTCATGCATTTGCTATTGTAAATAGTGCAGTGATGAATATATGAATGCATGTATCTTTTCGATATGATGATTTATTTTCTATAGGGTATATATCAAGTAATGGAATTCCTGGGTCAAATGGTAGTTCTGTTTTAATTTCTTTGAGAAATTTTCAGACTGCTTTCCACAATGGATGGTCTAATTTACAATCATACCAACATTGTATAAGCATTCCTTTTCTTTCAAAGCCTCATCAGTATCTGTTTGTTTTCAATTTTTAAAAAAGAGCCATTCCAACTGGTGTGAGATGGTAGGTATATCATTGTGGTTTTGATTTGCATTTCTTTGATGATTAGTCATGCTGTGCATTTTTTCATGTTTGTTGGCCACTCGTGTGTCTTCTTTTGAGAAGTATCTGTTCATGTTCTTTGCCCATTTTAATGGGATTATTTGGTTTTGTTTGTTAATTTCTTTAAGTTCCCTATAGATTCTGGATATTAGGCCCTTGTCAGATGCATAGTTTATAAATATCTTCTCTCATGCTGTAAGTTGTCTATTTGCTCTGTTGATACTTTATTTTACTGCGCAAAAGATATTTACTTTAATTAGGTCCCACTCATCTATTGTTTTGTTGCAATTGTTTTGGAAGCTCAGCCAAAATTCTTTGCAAAATCAGTGTTGAGTATTTCCTAGGTTGTCTTCCAGGATTTTTATAGTTTGAGGTCTTATATTTAAATCTTTAGTCCATTTTGAGTTAATTTTTGTATATGGTGAAAGATAGAAGTACAGCTTCAATATTCTGCATATGCCTAGTCAGTTATCCCAGCACCATTTATTAAATAAGGACTCTTTTCCCCATTGCTTGTTTTTGTCAAGTTTGTCAAAGATTAAATGGTTGTAGGTGTGAGGCTATTTTACTGAGTTTTGTATTCTGTTCCATTAATCTATGTGTCTGTTTTTGTACAAGTACAATGCTGTTTTGGTTACTGTCACTTTATAGTACAGTTTGAAGTCAGTAGTGTGATGTCTCTGGCCTCTGGCTCTGTTCTTTTTGCTTAGAATTGTTTTGACTATTCAGGCTCTTTGTTTGTTGCATAAGAATTTTAGAATACTTTTTAAAATTTCTGTGAAGAATATCAATAGTTTGATAGCAGTAGCAATGAAACTGCAAATTGCTTTGGGAATTATGGCTATTTTTACAACATTGATTCTTCCAATCCATGAGCACGGAATGTTTTTCCATTTATTTGTGTCATCTCTGATTTCTTTCAGCAGTGTTTTTTAGTTTTCCTTGTACAGATCTTTCACCTCTTTGGTTGATATTTGTCTATTTAGGGTTTCAACCTCTTTCTGTGAATCCACATTTTTTGAAGTCCCAGCAAAATAATGCCAGGCAAAATGGCTTCTGTTAAACCCCTAAAGAAGAAATATTGACAATTCATCCAAACTCTTCAAGAAAATGGAACAGACAAAAATATTTCCTGTGATGATTAATATAGAGTGTCAAATTGATTAGATTGAAGTATGCAAAGTATTGTTCCTAGGCGTGTCTGTGAGGGTGTTGCCAAAGGAGGTTAACATTTGAGTCAGTGGACTGAGACAGACAGACACACCCTCAATCTGGGTGGGCACCATCTAATCAGCTGCCAGTGCAGCTAGAAAATAAAGCAGGCAGAAGAAGGTGGAAGGAGTGAACTTGCTGAGTCTTCCAGCCTTCATCTTTCTCCCATGCTGAATGTTTCCTGCCCTTAAACATCAGACTTCAAGTTCTTCAGCTTTTGTACTCAGACTTACATCAGTGGTTTGACAGGGGCTCTTGGGTCTTCAGCCACAGACTGAAGGCTGCACTGTTGGCTTCCCTATTTTGAGATTTTGGACTCAGACTGGCTTCCTTGCTCCTTAGCTTGCAGACAGATGGCCTATTGTGGGGTTTTACCTTGTGATTGTGTGAGTCAATACTCTTTAATAAGCTTTCCTTCCTATATACATCTATCCCATTAGTTCTGTCCCTCTAGAAAACCCTAATATACTTCCCAACTAATTTTATGAATCCATCATTACTGTGATACTAAAACAATAAAAGACATTACAAATAAATGAAACTACACACAATATTTCTTAGGAATATGCACACAAAATTCTCAAAATATTGGCTAACTGAATCCGGCAATATATTAAAAATACAAAAATACAATGAGGAAATGAGACTTATACTGAAAATTCAGGGTTGGTTCATATTTGCATGTTATATGATAATCTCAGTAAATGAGAAAAAAAGCATTTAATAAGATTCAACATCCATTAATATTAAAATCTCTCAACACTAAAATGTGAAGAAAACTTTTTTTAAAAAAACTGACAATACCAAGTACTACCTAGGATACAGTGTAACTAACACTCTTACACATTGCTGGTGGGAATGTAAAATGACACAGACAATTTGGAAAACAGTTTGCCAATTTCTAATAAACTGTCTTAGTCCATTCAGGTTGCTATAACAAAGTATCATAGAGTAGATGGCTTATAAACAACAGAAACTTACTTCTCACAGTTCTAGGGACTACAAGTCTGAGATTAGGGTGCCAGGATATTAGAGTTCTGGTCAAAGCTTTCTTCTGGGTTTCAGACAGTTGACTTCTGACCATAAACTCAGATGGTGGAAAGAGGGTAATAGAGCTCTCTAGGGTCCCTTTTATATGGGCACTAATCCCATTCATGAGGGTCCCACCCTCAATATCTAATTAACTCCCAAATATCCCATCTTTTAATACCATTCCATTGAGATTTCAACATATGAATTCAGTGGGGACACATTCAATTCATTGCATAGACTGAAATATACACTTGTTATATGATCTAGCAATCCTTCTCCTATTTATTCAAAAGGAGAAAAGTTATGTCTCCAAAATCTCACAGATAGATTTAGACCATTTTGTGTTGCCATAATACCTGAGGCTGAGTTATTTATAATGAAAATAGGTTTAATTGGCCCACAGTTCTGCAGGCTGCACAGGAAGCATGGTGCTAGCATCTGCTTCTGGGGAGGTCTCAGGAAGCTTATAATCATGTTGGAAGGCAAAGAAGGAACAGGCATATCACATGGCAAGAGGGAGCAAGAGAACAAAGTGGGGAGATCCTGGACTGTTAAATAACCACATCTTGTATGAACTGAGTGAGAACTTGCTTATCACCAAGGGGGATGAGTGTTAAACAATCCATGAGGCATCTGCCTCAATGATCTAATCACCTCCCTCCAGGGTCCACCTCCAACACTGGGAATCACATTTCAACATGAGATTTAGAGGGGATAAACATCAAAACCATATCATTCCCCCTCTAGCCCCTCAAATTTCACGTCCTTCTCACATTTCAAAATATAATCATGCCTTCACAATAGTCTCCCAAAGTCTTCACTCATTCCAGCATTAACTCAAAAGTCCCAAGTACCAAGTTTCATCTGGAGATGAGTTCCTTCCACCTATGAGCCTGTGAGATTAAAAAAAAAAAAAAAAAAATTTATTTACTCCCAAGATACAATGGTGGTACCAGGTATTGGGTATACATTCCCATACCAAAATGGGGAAGTGGGACAAAAAAGGGGGCTACAGGCCCTAAGTAAGTCTGAAACCCAGCAGGGCAGTCATTAAATCTCAAAGCTCCAAAATAACCTCCTTTGACTCCATGTCCAGCATCCAGGACACACTGCTGCAAGTGGTGGGCTCCCAAAGCCTTAGATATCTCCACCCCTGTGGCTTGCAGGTTGCAGCTCCTGTGGCTATGTTAATGGGTTGGAGCTGAGTGCCTGCAGCTTTTCCAGGCTCAGCATGCAAGCTGCTGGTGGCTCTACCATTCTGGGGTCTGGAGGGTGGCAGTCTCCTTTACAGAACTCCACTAGGCAGTACTCTGGTGGGGACTCTGTGAGGGGAGGACTCTAACCCCACATTTCTCCTCTGCACTACCCTAGATTTCTGTGAGGGCTCTGTTTCTGTGGCAGGCTTCTGTCTAGGCAGCCAGACTTCCTTGGACATCCTCTGAAATTTAGAGGGAAGTTGCCAAGCTTCCTTCAGTCTTGTATCCTGTGTACCCACAGACTTAACACCACATGGAAACCACCAAGGCTTATGGCACTTTGTGCTCTCCAAAACAGTGGTCTGAGCAGTATCTGAAGCTCTTTTCACTGAGGCTGGAGCTGGAGCAGCCAGGATGTAGGAAGCAGTGTCCTGAAGCTGCACAGGGCAGCAGGACCTGGGACCAGGCCAACAAATCATGCTTTCCTTCTAAGTCTCTGGGCCTGTGATGGCAGGAGCTGTCTCCAAGATCTCTGAAATGCCTTCAAGGCATTTTACCATTGTCTTGGACATTAGCACTTGGCTCCCTTTTAGCTATGTTAACCTCTCTAGCAAGTGGCTGCTCCACAGCCTGTTTATGTTATCTTCTGAAAAATGGTCTTTCCTCTTCTACTACATGGCCAGGCTGTAAATTTTCCAAAGTTTTATGTTCTATTTCCCTTTTAAATATAAGTTCCAACTTTAAGTCATTTATTTGCTTTTGTATCTGATCATATGTTGTGAGAAGCAGTCAGGCCACATATTGAACACTTGGCTGCTTAGAAATTTCTTCCACCAGATACCCTAAGTCATCACTTTTAAGTTCAAACTTCCACAAATCCCTATAGCATAGACACAATGCAGCCAAGTTTTTTGCTAGGGTGTAACAAGGGTGACCTTTGATCCACTTCCCAATAACGTCCTCATTTTCATCTAAGGCGTTATCAGCCCGGCCTTCACTGTGCATATTTCTATCAGCATTTTGGTTACAATCACTTAACAAATATCTAAGAAGTTGTGAATGTTCCCTTGTCCTCTTGTCTTCTTCTGAGACCTACAAACACTTCCGACCTCTGCCCATTACCCAGTTCCAAAGCCACTTCTACATTTTCAGTTATCTTTATGGCAATGCCCCACTCCCCCCCAATTTTCTGTGTTAGGCCACTTTTACATTGCTATAAAGAAATGCCTGAGGTTGGGTAATTTATAAAGGAAGGAGGTTTAATTGGCCCATGGTTCTGCAGGCTATACAGAAAGCCTGGTGCCCACATCTGCTTCCAGGGAAGGTGTCAGGAAGCTTACAATCATGGCAGAAGGCAAAGAGGGAGCAGGCATAACACATGGTGAGAGGCATCAATAGAGTGAGTGGGAGAGGTCCCAGACTTTTAAACAATCATATCTCATGTGAACTGAACAAGAACTCACTTATCACCAAAGGGATGGTGCTAAACAATTCAAGAGGGATCTGCCTCCATGATCCAATCACCTCCCATCATAGCCCATCTCCAATACTGGGAATCACATTTCAACATGAGATTTGGAGGAGACAAATATTCAAACCATGTTATGGATCTTTACAGTGGTTTTATCTCCAAGAAAGGAAAACAAATAGTGTCCTTCAATTTGTCCTTTAATCAAATAGTGTTAAATCCATACAGAGAAATACTACTCATCAATAAAGGGGAACAAAGTACTGGTAGACAGTGTGAATGAATCTCATGCTGGATAGCGAAAAGTAAAAGAAATGTAAAAGAAGCCAGGTGTGAAAAATTAAATACTCTATAATTTTATTTATATGATTCTACAAAAGGTCAAACTATAGTGTTGGAAAAAAGATCAGTGGTTGTCAGTGGATAGAGACAGAGGAAGAGGTTCACTTAAAAAGGGCAGAAGACAAAATTTTGGAATCATAGAACTATTCTATAGCTTGATTGTGGTAGTACTTATATACTGCATGCATTTGTCAAAACTCAAACTGTAGAACAAAAAAGTGAATTTTTCTGTAATTGAATTATGCCTCAATACTAAAAATAATGTCATATAGTAAACTGAGGCACTACAAAGTAATTCAGATGTGACCCAGCTGATTGAACTATTGCACATCAAAGCATCTCATGCCAGCAAATTCATGGTATGCTTGGAACCACACAATCTTTATTCTGGAATAACTAAGAGTGTTGGATGGCATGTTCAGGAAGACAACATACCTCAATCAGGTTACCCTGGAGGAACAGGTTTCAGTATTCAAAGCTGAGGAGTCATTGGTAAAGGTTTGGCTTAAGAACTGTTGAATTAAGTGAAAAAAGCAGCAGTGGAAAATTAAGCAATGGCTGTTACCAGTACCACCAAAGCAGACATTTTCTGAAGGAGGAGTCCCCCTTACACACAACTGCAGCAAATTCTTATCCTGTGAATCTTGGAATTTTAGGTACCTATGACTCTGATCGACCTGAGCTGTCTGGTACCAAGCAACATGGAGGGGCTGCTGCCTCATCATTGGATTCTTAGCCTCGCGTTGCCCAACAAACACATCTGGTAATCTCTGGTCCTCCTGAGGTTTTGTTTCCCTATGTCATAGACCAATTTGTATAATTACTTTCCTCACCCAGAGAAGACGATCTTAGCAGCTGAAATAAATATCTCTTAGACCTCAAGGATCCCTGGCTGATGGAGGTTGGGGGGCTGACATCCATCTTCAGTATGGCTTCTGACCCAGCCACACAGTTCCTCACAAAAGTCTATGATCCAAAGCTTGAGCAACAGGAAAACATTTTCAATCACCTTTAATGGGTAGACTTCAGAATAAACAGACCAGACTTTATGGGTTTATCTTTCTCTGTGGAGAAAACAATAATCTCTCCATCTTCACTCATTGCCCAAGTTTTCTGTCTTCCCTTTGAGTGCTTCCATACCCAAATTTCTGAATCAAAGACAGTCATCAGATGACTTGGAGAGAACAGCAGAAATCAGTTTTCCCTGAGTTTCAGCATGCCCCAAATTGAACTTAGTTCATTCAAAGCACTCCAACCAAAGTCAGTACAACTTAAGAATCCCTACTCCCTATGGGCTATCTTATGCTTTTCAAAAAAAAATTTAGGTTGTTGTCAAAGTTGGTGGCGGGGTGGGGGGGGAGTGTAGCAGTGCTTGCAAGTCTATGGGGAACATACAACTCCTACAACTCCAGTGCTGTGTACATCCTTCCATAGTACAGGAAAAAAATGAGTATCCAATATGTTTTAGGAAGTTGCCTTCACTTTAGTATCAACAGGAGAGCTCAATTGGTTAAGCTGTATACTTACATTTCAGCTATCAATTAAGAAAAAGTAGTTTTAAAGTCTCTTAGAAATTAGGTAGCAAATAAAAAAGCATTCAATGAAAGACAGAAATGAAACAATTTTAAAAGTTTTAATAAAGGTGATATAGATTTAGATTAAGAAAATCTCTGGATACTGAGAAAAGAGAAAGAAGCAAAAGAAATTATCAGAGAAATAATGCAAAGAAGGCCGGGTGCAGTGTCTCACGCCTGTAATCCCAGCACTTTGGGAGGCCGAGGCGGGTGGATCATGAGGTCAGGAGTTCGAGACAGCCTGGCCAAGATGGTGAAACCCTATCTCTACTAAAAATACAAAAATTAGCCAGGCATGATGGTGGGCGCCTACAATCCCAGCTACTCAGGAGACTGAGGCAGAGAATTGCTTGAACCCAAGAGGCGGAAGTTGCAGTGAGTCGAGATCACGCCACTACACTCCAGCCCGGGCCACAGAGAGAGACTCCATCTCAAAATTTTACAAAAGCAAAGAAATGCCCCCAAAGAAGGGCATGATTATCCAGCACAAGAGAAGAGTCTCAGACAAAGGTGTTTCACTGTACACTTTCATAACACCAAGAATAAATATAAATAGTAAATCCTTAAAACACACACACTCTCTCTCTCTCTCTCTCTCTCTCTCACACACACACACACACACACACAAGACATCCAACCCAATAAAATATGTCCAACGCATTTGAGCAGAGAATACATATGTATGACAAATGAACACCTGAAAATGTGTTCAATATATTACAATGCAAATTAAAAGCAGGAGTATATACCACTACACAACTATTAGAATGACCAGAATTCAGACAATTGACTATACCAAGAGTTCATGATGACATGGAACAACTATAGCCCTCATTTACTGCTAGTGGGAATGCAAACTGGCACAGTCCACTTTGAAAAATATTTCACCTGCTTGGCAATAAAGTTCTACAACTGCAAATGAATTCAAGAAAAATAATTTATGGGACAAGCAAAACAAACTATACATAGCATGTGAATGTTAATTAAAACATAGAACAGTATTAAGAACAAAAGATTATTTAGATTGGTGCAAAATTAACTGCAGTTTTGCCATTATTTTCATTACTTTTAATAGCAAAACTGCAATTACTTTTGCACCAACCTAATATAATAAAAGGTGCACATGAACTGAAAGGACTGAAAACTGGCTGTTCCACTGGCTAAAGATTTGAACTTGAATAAGATACTTACCTTCTCTGATCCTCAGTTACTTCATCTATAAAATAGAGATGATTAAGTGGAGAGATTTATATTTTTTATGAAAAGGGGAATAACGAACAGAGATTAAAAGTTATTTACAGTGAAACTACCTAGAGCACACACATCATCCCCTGGCAGAAGCTCCTCCCAACCACTCGGGTTTACACGGCCTGCTTCTGTGTTCTGAGCATCCCCTGGCTCATCCCTGTCATTGCTTGTTTTACATTTGTATTGTCATAATCTTCTGAATGACTGTCTATTCATTAGACTCTGAGCTCTAAGAACTCTTATCCTGCATGAAACATTCCTATGTCCTTAGCATCTTTCTAGACCAATGCCCAGAGCCTGATTCCCAGGTTATCAGACAAGTTTTGGTTTGTCTACATGTTTGTAATATATGCTACTCACTTAACCAAATATGCCATTATTAAACAAGCAATTTGCTTACTGTGAATAATACATTGCAAACGACAAATCAGAGGAACTATCTTTCCAAACTTCTGTTCTCTTACACGGGGCTTTGTGGCCTTCATCCCACACTTTGTCTGAAAGTGGCTAGTACTGTCGCATTTCCTACTTTTATATTCATAACAAATCTTGGACATCCTGGTCAGATTTTCCCTCAGTTAAGGGCTGTATTGGCCAATTCACTGATCTTCCCATATACAAAGGGGCTGAAAAACAGACCAGTCTATCAGTATTTTTTTGAATCAAGACTGCCTATCTGGTTATTTTAGTATTTATAAAATATGTAAGGCATAAATGTCACTCAACCTTATGGCAAAAATAATCAAGAATATAAACCCAGTAATCAATGGATATGGGAAGTCCAATCTAGTGATTTTACTCTCACAATCACTCTTTTCCCTTTGACTTGGTTCTAGGCTATGGTATTCACTGTTTTGTTGTTGTTTTATGGGCCCCTTGCCTGTGTTCCTCTTACTCTTCAACTGCTTTTCTATTTATGTGACTTTCTCCAACTAGAGTGTGGTATCCCTCATGGCAAGTACTTTTTCAATTACAGCATCCCAAATACTTCCTTAATATGGCAGGCATTAGTGCATGTCTATCATGATGACCCTGGCAATGGAAAGCATCTCCCTCACTTTGGAGTCATTATTGTGGATGTTATGTTTGAAGGTCCCACACATACAGCCTTTTGTTTTGTGCCAAACCCTGTAGGGGAACGACTCTGCTACGGTGCCCTGGAAACTCTGCATCTCGCCACATAGGCCCTGGTATACAAGCTTAACTGCAGTCTTAGCTGAGTCTTGGCAGAACACCCAGTGGTTCCTCTTGGCACAAGGAAAGCAAAGCAGCACAGTAAGTGTCTGCAATTAGGCAGTTTCTCACCTACCTCCCTACATTACAGGAGCCTGACACAAGGCCATTACGCTTCCATCTCCCTAGTTTCAGTTGGGCACAGGATGTTCCTTCTTGGCCCAAATTAGGGTACAGTTGTGGGCTACAAAACTGCCTACTATCGTAGGGTATGGCTATGGGCTCATCACCGGCAGACAGACCTACCACCTAGGCTCTCTGTCACCGAGCACGTCTGATTCAGTGTCATACTGTAGCACTAGGGACACAGGGAGCTAACACAATTTGATCTTGCTTTTTCTTTCTCTGTAAGTTAATAAAATGTTTGGATCCATCAAGCTCATTGTCACCTTACAAGTTAAATCGATGTAAGTGTGACAAGCCAACCTAATAATACCAGTAGTGATACTTGGGTCTGTTTGACACTGCAGTGCTGCTTAGGAACAGCTTGACCACTTGACAGACTCTGGTAATGAGTTGTATGGTGTTGCATAACCAGAATATTGACTTACTTTCCTTGGCATCACAAACCTCAAGGGACAGAGTTTTCAGCACATGGCAATATTTGCGGCAGATTTTGTCAGGTATGGGTAACTTGCAAACCAACTTTAGAATTGATGCCATGTCTGATGCCAACTACATCATTCAATGAATATATTCAATTTAAGAAAGAAAAAGTCAGTAAGGAAAAAAAGAAAATGAAAATTCAAATCAGTTTAACTCAAATTCATCAAAAAAGTTAACTTAATATCCCCTACTTGAAATTCAAAAGCAGTATTGTTTGCTAAAAGTGTAATTGTAAAGGTTAAAAAAAATGTAAAAAAGAAAATTTTAATGAAAAACTGTAATCTAACTAATGAACCAAATCTATTTATACTGTAATATCTACCCATATATGTTTGCTCACTTATTCATAATAGCAGTAATTTAGTATACACATTAAAATTTCTGTTTTAGAAATATGGAAGCAGATCCAAATTAAGTATGTTTTCCAGCCAGGATGTTTCAGAACCAGGACAGAAACCCACGGCTGTTTCATGCCTTGGCCAAAAAGAGACAGTATAGATATGACTCAAGAATCTTTGCCTCACCCTATGAACCTCTCACATATTTTGTGGCAAATTGGGATACCTCTAAATTTAGGCTCATTTTTTATTTGGACCATAGATTTTAAATATTTTTGGATCAAAGAAATATACTTAAACCTCTGTCGAGGTAGAAATAATTGACCTATATAATCCCCTGCCATTCCCTAAGCACTGTGCACTCTGAATGAAGTCCTTTGTTGAAGAACTGTTTTATTGGGTTGTTAAGATGAAAATGGGGGCTCAGAGATGTAATGTAGAAACTTTTCAATGTATTTCACCACATAAACCAATTAATAAAGAAAAAATCCAGCTGGGCGACATGGCTCATGCCTGTAATCCCAGTACTTTGGGAGGCCGAGGCGGATGGATCATGAGGTCAGGAGTTCAAGACCAGCCTGGCCAAGATGGTGAAACCCCATCTCTACTAAAAATACAAAAATCAGCTGGGCGCAGTGGCAGGTGCCTATAATCCCAGTTACTTGGGAGGCTGAGGCAGAAGAATTGCTGGAACCCAGGAGGCAAAGGTTGCAGTGAGCTGAGATTGTACCACTGTACTCCAGCCTGGGTGACAGAGTGAGACTCTGTCAAAAA
>NW_016826787.1:0-861 GCF_001698545.2 Rhinopithecus bieti | reverse complement strand
ACCAATAATAGACAAACAGCCAAATCATGAGTGAACTCCCATTCACAACTGCTACCAAGAAAATAAAATATCTAGGAATACAACTTTGAAGGGATGTGAAGGACCTCTTCAAGATGCTCTTCAAGGAGAACTACAAACCACTACTCAAGGAAGTAAGAGAAGATACAAACAATTGGAAAAACATTTCATGCTCATGAATAGGAAGAATCAATATAATGAAAATAGCCATACTACCCAAAGTAATTTATAGATTCAATGCTATTCCCAATCGAGCTACCATTGATTTTCTTCACAGAATTAGAAAAAACTACTTTAAATTTCACATGGAACCAAAAAGAGTCCATATAGCTGAGACAATCCTAAGCAAAAGAAACAAAGCTGGAGGCATCACACTACCTGACTTCAAACTATATTACAAGGGTACAGTAACCAAAACAGCATGGTACTGGTACAAAAACAGATATATAGACCAATGGAAATGAACAGAGGCCTCAGAAATACCACCACACATCTACAACCATCTGATGTTTGACAAACCTAACAAAAACAAACAATGGTGAAAGGATTCCCTATTTAATAAGTGATGTTGGGAAAACTGGCTAGCCATATGCAGAAAACTGAAACTGGACCCCTTCCTTACACATTATACAAAATTAACTCAAGATGGATTAAAGACTTAAATGTACAACTTAAAACCATGAAAACCCTAGAAGAAAACCTAGGCAATACCATTCAGGAAACAGGCATAGCCAAAGACTTCATGACTAAAACACCAAAAGCAATTGCAACAAAACCAATCTATCCATCTGACAAGAGGTCTAATATCCAGAATCTATAAGGAACGTAAACAAATTTACAAGC
>NW_016826786.1:0-1676 GCF_001698545.2 Rhinopithecus bieti | reverse complement strand
TAAAGCAGAATTAAAACCTACAATACCCCTTCACCCCCGGACCACCGGTAAGACTGATGCCCATAATACAGCAGATGCTCCCATTCCTAATTCCCATACTAATCCTCTGTTTTGGCTTATGTCTCGCTCCTGTTTTAATCAAATTTCTCCGAGCCAAAGTTCAAGAGATCACGCACGTCACCTTCAACCAGATGCTTCTTCATCCTTACCTACAAATACCAACCATAGACCCCAACCTTAACGATGTCCCTTAACAGCAGGACGTAGCCAGACAGGCCACGGCACCCCGTATCACTATTATCAATAAAAGGTTGGATTGTTGGGACGAACGGAGGCAAGATGGCACAGTTCTGGGTTCTTCACCATCAGCTTTCCCGCGCCCGGGAGAGACACAGGTGAACTGCGCAAGCGCAACCTGACCTCCGACAGAGAAAAACTGGAACCTGCCTAGCCACGCCCACTGCCCGGCCCCCGACCCGCCTACGTCCCGCCCACTGCCCTCCCACTCTCAGGACCAGGACATAAAAGCCGCTCCCATCCAGCGCACTGGACGCACTTCCTCAACCCTCACTCCTGTTGGGACTGTAGGAACTCTGCCCGAGAGCTCCACCGGGTGACTCCCCTAGCCTCCTCTGCCAGAGATGGACGGACCTCACCCTTCCCCCACAGCTTCTCTCCTGAAGCTTGGGGACCAAAAATAAAAGTGCAGTTTTGCTCCTAGCCTTGACTACTCGCTGGTCATTTAATACACGCCCTAGGTTCCTAGAAAGCAAATCAGCTTCCTAGAAAGCAAACCAGCTTCATGGAAAGAAAATCAACTTCCTAGAAAGCAAATCAGTTTCCTGGAAAGCAAATCAATGATATTCCCTTTATCAGCATAGGCCTCAATGTCATCCAAAGTAGGCCTTCTCAGGTTCCTCAAAGACAGTGTTAATGGACTCCTCCACGAAACATAAGTGTAACTCTGTGAGGTGAATTCACACATCACAAAGAAGTTTCTAAGAAAGCTTCTTTCTAGTTTACATCTGAGGATATTTCCTTTGTCACCTTAAGCTTCATTGCACTAGGAAGTATCCCATTGCAGATTTCAAGAAAACTGTGTTAGCAAACTGATGAATGAAGAGAAAAGTGTAACTCTATGAGTTGCATTCACACATCACAGTACAGTTTCTCAGAAGGCGTCTTTCCAGTTTTTATCTGAGGTTATTTCGCTTTTCACCATAGCCCTCAATGAGGCCCCAAACATCACTTTGCAGAATCCACGACAACAGTGTTAGCAAACTGTTCCAAGAAGGGAAGGGTGGAACTCTGTGAGATGAAGTCACACATCAGAAAGCAATCTCTCAAAAAGCTTCTCTCTAGTTAATATCGGAGGATATTTCCTTTTTCTCCCTCAGACCCAAGAAGCTCCCAAATATCACTTTGCAGATTTCACGAAAAGAGATTAAACAAACTGCTTCCTGAGGACTAAGTTGGAACTCTATGACATTAAATCACAGATCACAAAGAAGTTTCTCAGAAAGCTTCTTTCACGTTTGTAACTGATGATATTTCCTTTATCAGCATAGGCCTCAATGTGATCCAAAGTAGCCGTTCTCAGGTTCCTCAAAGACAGAGTTAATGGACTGCTCCACGAAACATAAGGGTAATTCTGTGAGGTGAATTCACACATCAAC
>NW_016826785.1:0-1678 GCF_001698545.2 Rhinopithecus bieti | reverse complement strand
GTTTCTTAGATATGAACCACATGCATTAGCAAAAAAGGAAAAAAAAAATAGATAAATTGGACTTGATCAAAAGTAAAAACTAGCTGGGTTTGGTGACTCATGCCTGTAATCTCAGCACTTTGGGAGGCCGAAGCGTGTGGATCGAGTGAGCCCAGAAGTTTGAGATCAGCCTGGGCAACATAGGGAAACCCTGTCTCTACAAAAAATACAAAAAAAAAAAAAAGAAAAAGAAAAAAATAGCTGGGTGTGGTGGTGCATCCCAGCTACTCAAGAGGCTGAGGTGGGAGGAACCCTTAAGCCCAGGAGGCAGAGGTTGCAGTGAGCCCACATCTCACCACTGCCCTCCAGCCTGGGCGATAGAGTGAGACCCTGTCTGAAAAAAAAAGGAAAACGTAAAAACTTTCATGCATTATAGGATGCCATCAGAAAAGTGAAAAGACAGCTCATAGAATGGAAGAAAATATTTGCAAATCATACATCTGATAAGGGATTTGTATCTATATAAAGAACATTTAAAAGTCAATAATAAAAAGATACATAACCCAATTTTTTTAATGGGCACAGGATCTGAATAGCCATTTCTCTAAAGAAGATATAGAAATGTCCAATAAGCACATCAACATTATAAGCTGTCAGGGAAATGCAAATCAAAATCATAATGAGATACTACTTCACAAACCTGTTAGGATGGCTGGAATAAAAAAGACAAATAATTAAAAAAAAAAGTCTAGCATGTTGAGAAATGAGAATTCTTATATACTGCTGATGGGAACATAAAATGGTACAGCTGCTTTGGAAAACAATCTGACTGTTTCTCAAATAGTTAAATATACAGTTATCGTTTGACCCATGAATCCCACTTCTAGGTATATACCCAAGAGAGATGAAAACACACATCCACACAAAAACTTGTACACAAATGTTCATAGCAGCATTATTTTTAATGTTCAAAAAATAGAAACCTAGTTGTTCATCAATTGAATAAATAAAATGTAATATTTTCATACAATGAGATATGATTCGACCAGAAAAGGGAATGAAGTAGTGATATGCACTACAGCATGCATGAATCTTGACAACATTATGCTAAGTGAAA
Source organism: Rhinopithecus bieti (assembly GCF_001698545.2). NCBI lineage: Eukaryota > Metazoa > Chordata > Mammalia > Primates > Cercopithecidae > Rhinopithecus > Rhinopithecus bieti. The sequence goes on along the minus strand of NW_016826785.1, from coordinate 582 downwards.
AAATTATGGAAACATTATGCTAACCTTGAAAACACTAAGCAGATTCTCAAAATACCACATATATGATTCAATTTATATGAAATGTCAAGAATAGACAAATCTATAGAGATAGAAAGTAGTTTAGTGGCTGCCTAGGTCTGGGGAAATGGGGGAGTTACAGGGTCATAGCTAAAGGTATATGGTTTCTTCTTGCGGTGATAAAAATGTTCTAAAATTGATTATGGTAATGGTTGAAAAACTGAATACACTAGGGACGATTGAACTGTGCACTTCCAATGTGTGAATTGTATGGTCTGTGAATTATATTTCAATAAAGCTAATACCAAGAAAATCAGTTATTTGACACTGCATATAAGCTTGATGATGCTTTTATCTATCCTGAGGAATAAAATAGCTGAGACATTCATATTAAGAATATTTGACCTATAAAGAGTACCTAGTGGAGCTGGAGCTTCTCTTTTTATTTGGAAACTTTTCTCGTATTGTGGATTTGATGATGAGGAAGCTCTTATAATAATGTTGATATAGTTTTAAAATATAGAGTCTTCCAGTAATTATGGAGGAATGAAGTGGTCACAGGAA
>NW_016826784.1:6132-7822 GCF_001698545.2 Rhinopithecus bieti | reverse complement strand
CTGGGTGACAGAGTGAAACTCTGTCTCAAAAAACAACAACAACAACAATAAAAACAAAACAAAACTGCTTTTGGGCCAGGCATAGTGGTTCATGCCTGTTATCACAGCACTTTGGGAGGCTGAGTTGGGAGGATCACTTGAGTTCAGAAATTGGAGGCCAGACTGGGCAACATAGTGAGACATCATCTCTTTAAAAACAAAAACAAACAAACAAACAAACAAAAACTGCTTGTAACAAAGGTCCAAAGGTCGAACGAAGCACTCCCCAAGGCAATTTGGAAGTGTGTCTGGGTCCACTGTTCTCAACCTTGGCCCAAATAAACTATATTAATTTTGCCTCAGTTTCTTCCTTTAGGTCAACAGTCCCTGTAACAATACACCAGAGGCATAGGTATAAAAAGATGGCCTTACCTTTTTCATTAGTGTGGAAAATAAATACTGTGTGTGCAAGGTGAAAAAAATCTAAACAAAACAATTCAGGGAACTAGCCCCCGGCTAGGGAACACTGAAGCTGTGCTCAGCCTTTTGCTTCTTTAAACACTGTGGTACTGTGTAAATAAGTTCAGGTTAACCTGGCGGAGAAATTCACATGAGTAGATTGGCTGGTTAAATGGCACAAGCATTTTCTCTCTCTAGTTATACTGGTGTAATCTCAGCTCACTTAAACCTCTGCTGAGTGCAAGCCATTCTGCAAATATTCACCCATTGTGAGTTGTCTTTTCACTGTTTCTGTGATGTCTTTTGTTAAACAGAATTTCTTAATTTTCATATAGTCCAATTTATCATTTTTTTCTTCTATACTAGCTTTTGTGTCCTGTTTAAGAAAAAATTTTGGTATGCAACAAAAAACAGAATTAAAAAAAGAGAAGCATTTGCCTACTCTAAAGTCACAAAGATACTCTTTCTTTTTATAAACACTACTTAATATTTTATTGATTATTTATTTATTTATTTATGTATTTTTGGAGATGGGGGTCTCACTATGTTGCCCAGGCTGATTTCGAACTCCTTGGCTCAAGTGATCCCTCAGTTGCTGTATTTTTAGACTGGATTTCACCATGCTGCCCTGGCTGATCTCGAACTCTCGACCTTGTGATCTGCCCGCCTCGGCCTCCTAAAGGGCTAGGATTACAGACATGAGCCACCGCGCCCGGCTTGTTTGTTTTTGAGATGGAGTCTTGCTCTGTCACCCAGGCTGGAGTGCAGTGGTGTGATCTCAGCTCAATGCAACCTCTTCCTTCCAGGTTCAAGCAATTCTCCTGCCTCAGTCTCCCAATCAGCTGAGATCACAGATGCCTGCCACCACAACCGGCTACTTTTTTCATATTTTTAGTAGAGACAAGGTTTCACCATGTTGGCCAGGCTGCTCTTAAACTCCTGACCTCAAGTAATCCACCCACCTCAGCCTTCCAAAGTGCTGGGATTGCAGGCAGTGAGCCACTGTGCCTGGCCTATTTATTTTGATACTTGATTTCTTTTTTTTTTTCTTTCTTTTCTTCTCCTTTTTTTTTTTTTTTTTTTTCCTGAGATGGAATTTCACTCTTGTTGCCCATGCTGGAGTGCAATGGTGCCATCTCGGCTCACCGCAACCTCCGCCTCCCGGGTTCAAGCAATTCTCCTGCCTCAGTCTCCTGAGTAGCTGGGATTACAGGTGCACACCACCACACCCAGCTAATCTTGTATTTTTAGT
>NW_016826784.1:0-1408 GCF_001698545.2 Rhinopithecus bieti | reverse complement strand
AAATCACACAAGGAAATAGTCACCATGAGGGAGAGTCTGAGAGGCCCCAGCCAGGAAAACTCACTTCTGAAAAATGGCATCAACCACAGACCAGAGAGACCAAGGTGCTGAGATCCTCAGCCTGGGAGCAGTGTAGACAACACCCTGCTCTCTGTCTTGGAGGCCACGGAACTGGCCTGGAGATCACTGATGGCCTCACCCATCAAGGTCCCCAACTCCTATGGCCCCCAAAGCTGAAGTGTACCTGGCCTAAGAAGCTCAGTGACTGAGTTCCTCTCAGGTGGCTTTGAGCAGCATGGACTTGGGCAGTGGGCTCTGCCCTAGGCATCCAGCTCGGACCTCAGCCTCACTTGGCTGAAGCTGGGCTCGTACTCCACACGGCCCTTACTGTTGACATGCAGGATGGGGGCTGCAATGGCCGCTCTCAGGTCAAAGCCAAGCCACAGCTTGTTCATGATGGCCTGGGGGAGATGAGGGATGCAGGGAGAAAGGGGGTGCCTGCTACCCTACATCAAACCTCACATCCCCACTCCAGGGAGAGTCAGACAGTATGCTGCCCAGAGAGGAGACACTGGAGCCCAGAGCCCCCCAGACTCACCTGGGCCACAGCGGAGATGATGAGCTCCCCGCCAGCCCCGCCAATCACTAGCTTCGACCCCTGGGCTTTGCTGATCAAGATGGAGGGCACCATGGAGGATGGGGACCGCTCGCCTGGAACTGGAGGCCAGCACCCTCCAGGAGCTCCACCCACCCTGTCTCCATTCACTGCTGAGCAAACAGTGGCTTAGCGAGTGCAGTGACCCATCCAGGGGTCAGCATGCAGCCCCAGCCCAGCCCCCTCCCGCCTCTCCCCTGGTTGGGGCCCTTGTGGACCCCGAGTGGGAAGCCTTGTTCTCACCAGGTGAGGGGGTGGTGCCGGAACCCCGGGGGCATCTCTCGCATAAGTCCAGGAGCTCGTTGTTGAGGATGATGCCTGTCCGTGGTGAATACACCATCGCTCCAAAGCTGCAGCCATAGAGGCAGAGCCTGGGCTCCCACCAGACATCGCCTGCCCTGCCCACCTTGCAGGACCCCTCATTTTACAGCTGCCTGCCCCGAAGCATGCTGGAGCCACTATTCTCTCCCTGGCAACAACCACAAGGGGTCCCCAAAGACCCACCTGTGCCCCCATATCAGGGCACCCTTCTGAGTGAGGCCGCCCATTCCCAGGTAAGTCTTGGCTCGGGGCCACCCCAGCAGCAGCCTTTCCAGCCAGAGATGTCAGGGGTGGGGGCCTCTTTTGAAATAGAGGAGGAGACAAAGGGCAAAAGCAAGGTCCTGCTCCATGGGGACAAGTGAGGGGACATGGGGCTGGGGGAGTGCAGGTCTAGGAGAGGAGGAGTGAGGCCACCAGCCTTCCCCCAGGTCC
>NW_016826783.1:1009357-1015302 GCF_001698545.2 Rhinopithecus bieti | reverse complement strand
AACAGAATATTCCAACATTTCAGAAAAGAAAAGAAACATGTTAAAAAGAAAAGATTTCTATTAAAAAAAAACTATATATAGTAATTAAAATGGGGATAAGAAAGGTAATCCCTTTATCCCTTTATATACATGTAACATAGTTCTATAAAATTCCATATATATATATGCATATACCCACTCTATAATGAACGATTTCCAAAATGGTTTCACAGAAGAATTTCTAAGGGGTATTTAATTTTAAAAAATTACATGGTAATAATTTGGAGACAAATGATTAAGACTAGTCAAACAGGTTTATCATTTAAGAAGATTTTCACAAATTCAGACTTGAGGGCCTATTACCTGACCATCTGAAGTCAGAAGGGGGATGAGGAGAATCCTTCTTACCCATTTTGGATATATTTTTAAAATTATAAAATATACATAACAAGATTTACCATTTTAATCATGTTTATAGGTACAATTCGGTGGCATTAACATTCAGAATGTTGAGCAACCATCATTACTATTCATTTTCAGAATTTGTTCATCCCAAGCAGAAACTATGTACTTGTTAATCAATAGCCACCCCTCACCTTTCCTTCTCCCCACCAGTCTCTGGTAAACACTGTTCTCCTTTACATCTCTATGAGCTTGCCTATGCTGGTACCTCATATAAGTGGTATCATATTGACCCTTTGTGTCTGGCTTATTTCACTGAGCATCGGTTTTCAAGGTTTATCCTGTTGTAGCATTTATCAGAATTTCATTCCTTTTTCAGGCTAAATAATATTCCATTGTATGTGTTGTACCACATTTGTTTATCCATTCATGAGAGATATTTGAGTTATTTCCACATTTTGCTATTTGAGTAATGCTGCTATGAACTTTGGCGTATCAGTATCTGCATTTTATACATTTGTGCAAATCTATCCTCATGTATTTTTGTTTTATAAATAAACTTTTGGAGGCATTTCACAATTTGGAGGTCAAAGAGAAATTAATAATACACATTTTAAACTAGTTCAATGTTTTATTATCAACATTCATATTTGTTTGGGCTGAAGATTCAGGGATGAAATAATGGGCAAAAAACTGACATAAAATTAACACTACACAGGCATATCATAAGTATATCATAATATTTTGCAAATTATTGGAATAGAAAATATAAAACAGAGACGTACATAAATTTCTTTGTGTTTCGTCTTTCTGAATGTACTTTTATATTAAATACACAGCAAGTGCTTACACTTACTTAAATATTATCCTTTTTTAATCAACCAAAACATGCTTATCCTTAGTTAATCAGAATTCATTTCAAAAGACAAAACTTCTTAAAGATAAGCATGGCATATAGGGCTTTAGATTCATACTCTTACTGCATTGGCTGCTTGATGATTGTTCTCCTTTTGTAATTTCAATCTCAACTTTGTCTTTTTCTCTCTATCTATTTGGAGACCTGCTGCATACTGCAAGCATTGTTTGTTTCCTCTTTACCAAATGTCTCCAAAAACTTTTGACAGTAAGCAAGAACTGTATCAACATGTGTTTTGTATTTTACAGCCAGTTCTAGTGCCCTTTCTCAGTTGTAGACATTAATATTGATCTGGATTGCTTCATAAATGAGGCCAGCCTTAAGAAATGCTATTTCAGCCTCCTGTATGTTCCCACTAAACCTTAGTATGTGGGCTATTTTGATTCTTTAAATGGAAGACTTTTATAGAATTGATGTACTAAACCTTATCAGTTTTACCAATTGCTGCATAGTCTATTTCTGTAATAGTCATATCTTGATTAGCAACTGCCATAGCAGCTAGACAAGCTCACATGGTTTGGTCCTTAACAAAGTGGCAAAGTCTTAATCATCTTCCCATTTTGAACTGCCTATATGTTTAGGGGGAATAACAGGATATAGTTATACACTGATGTGAACCAGAGGGCCATTAACTCTTGCTATAGTTACCTGATTTCCAACAAAACTCACAATATGGGAATTTTTACTGAATTCACTTGTATCTCTTTCATGTAATGTCTTAGGCAAAATGTCACTGTCCACATAAACCATATTGGAATAATACCACACTGTAAATTGAGTATCTTGAAGTCTGCAAAGGATAGTGCATGTATCATTCCATGCCAAAGTATGCACCATTTTTCCAAGTTTGAGAATTTTTTCTTCCTTCTCAAATTGTTTCACAGAAGTGATATCGATATCTCTATTTTTATCAATAAAAGTGACTTTTCTATCATTGGTAAGTCCTTTTTGATCCAGAGCAACTTTCAAGATTTCATTTTTACAAGGAAGAAACTTTCCATCATCTAATGGTTTTCCAGTTGATGCCTCAATGAAAAAGATTATTTTTTTCATCAGCTTTGTCTCATTGCTATGATATCATTACTCAGAGACACAATCTGTGCATTCAGAATATCTGTTCTCACTCCAGGAAATTCTGGAGATGAAATAAAGTGCCCTTCATATGAATATAAATCGATACTACTAACATCTACAAGAAGAAAATGTCTTTCTGCCTGCAGGATTAAACTAACAGTTCCTTCTTTGAGATCAAACATAATTGGTGTATTCCAGTTCTTTGTGGAGACCACATAACATTGAAGAGACATTGAAACAACTAAGTGTGCAGAGTTCAAAGATGCTTTAATGGCCATGATGGAATTCCAGTAAGTTCACTGCATCAGTGAGAACATTATGAATGTGTATGGTCCTTCTTTTAGTTAATGTTACTTGAAAGTTTTTCCAGTCCCAGTGTTGTTCCACCACGGGCGCAAAAACATCACGCCCGATTCCACACACTCCAGCAGTCTGAGTGCCATCAGTTGACCACGCAGTATTAAATACGCTGCCAGTGTTTTTCTAAAGCATATGATCACCCAGTTTTATTACATAAGTGTAAAGTATGAAATAATCCAATAGCAAGTAATTCTCCATCTGGAGCCCAGGCAACTGAAGTAATACGATGTTCACGAGGTTGTGAATTGTACAGTGGGTGGCTATAACTATCCCATACTTTATATTTACAGTCTTCACCAGTAGATAAAATAAGATTACTAACTGAATTCCAATCTACTTTTAAAATGGTGCCATCATAAGCTTTCTGTAAAACTTTAGCATTTGATCGAAGAGGTTTCTTTTTTTGAGACAGAATCTCGCTCTGTCCCCCAGGCAGGAGTGCAGTGGCGCCATCTCGGCTCACTACAACTTCTGCCTCCCAGGTTCAAGCAATTCTCCTGCCTCAGCCTCCCAAGTAGCTGGGATTACAGGCGCTCACCACCACGCCTGGCTAATTTTTTGTATTTTTGGCAGAGACAGGGGTTTCACCATATTGGCCAGGCTAGTTTTGAACTCCTGACCTCAGGGGATCCACCCGCCTCGGCCTCCAAAAGTGCTGGTATTATAGGCGTGAGCCACTGTGCCTGGACACTGAAGAGATTTAATGATTAGATGCTTGCCTGCTGTATAAAGAACGTTTTCTAAATCAAGACCCCACACTATTGAATACACTGGTTTTCCTCAGAAGGCACTCCTCTTTCTTCTGTACTTGATAAGTATATTTTCTGGGAATATTCTTTGGGAGTATTTGGGGGCTGACCTGGGCTTGCTGAGCTGAAGTTGATCTAAGCATCCAAGTCTTTGACCAAATTTTTATTTGTCCATCTTCTCCAATTGTAACTAATGCTATTGCTTCACCATTCTATCTTCCTGCAAGTACTACTCCAGAATAAGCTGCTACACTTTTTTCTACTCTTTCTAAGTTGGAAATCAAATTAAATTTATCATCAGAACTTATGAGGACAAAGCTTTGTGCTTGCATTTGTTTCTTATACCCAAACTCTTTGGAAACCAGTGAAAATCTATAGGGTAAATATCATCAGGAAGCTTTACTATTTGAGTTGTTCCACTGGTGAACAAGTTCCTTTTCACTATCTGGTGATCATCACTATATGAATACAGCTCTTCAGTAGTAGTCCAGCCTACATGGCTTACTAATTCTTGATGTTTTGGTTCTCTTAAAAGAGATATCTTCAGTCTCATGACTCCACTTCCAGCAAAAATTTAAAATTCCACTTGATTGCATTTACTCAAGTCCCAGGAAAGCAGTGGTAATTGCTTTCATATAGCTGGTGCCAGTTACCAAGAAGCCTCTTGACCTCCTGGTCACCATAGTGACTTCTTGACTATTAGTCTTTTAACTATGATACATGTTGCAAACATTTTCTCCCAGATTTTTATACTCCTTCATTGTGATTTTCTTTTTTACCTTATAAAAATTTCTTTTTTTATAGAGTCACATTTATCAATCTTTTATTGCATCTGTATTTCAGACATAGAAAGGTTTTCCCCACACTCAGGTTATAAAGGAATGGATCTTTTTTTTCTAATATTTTTATAACTTCGTGTATTTCATTTGTATTCTTGATCCATTTGGAGTTTATTCTGGCATATAGTATAAGGAATGGATGCAATTTCATCATTTTCCAAAAGATTATACAATGCCTTGATACTAATTATTTTAAAAATGTGTTTTTTAAATCTGGTGGATTGAGTTGACATTTATATAATATATAAACTTATATGTGTATTTGGGTTTTTTTTCCTGGACTTCCTAATTTTTTGCCCACTCCTTGGTCTCTCTATTCAATGTACTATATCACAGTCTTTCAAATATGGAGACTTTGGTACATATTTCAGTATCTGGTAGCACTAGCTGCTGATCAGATAGCTGTGGTTCTACGGCAGATCTATGATTTTTCATTTTCTGACTTCGTTCCAAATGTTTCTGTTATACAGACTTTAAATCTCACTTGCTGACTTTGAAAATTTTTGTTGATATTTTATGGAAGTTACAATAAACACACGGATTGAATGATAAATGACATGTTTATAGTGTTGAAGTGCTTTATCCAAGAAGAAAGGATGACTTTCCATTCGTTAAAACCTGTCTTAAGTTTTGAATATTTAACTCATTATGTGCTAAAATTTGTTTCACAAGTTGTTTCCTTCCTGGGTTGTAAAGGTTGTGCTTTAATCATTTATGTATTTATTTAGTTAGTTTGCTTTCACTTGTCACCTAGAACAATGACTTCAATATAGTTGTTAATTTGATTTTATAAGTATCCGGTGACAGAAATAGTACTCAGTGATGTGGTCACTATCCAGCTAAAAGGATATAGAAAAATGTCAGGTTGGTTGTAATGGCAAAAATCCACAATTACTTTTGCACTAACCTTAAATTTAGAAATACAGTTGACTCTTAAATTTTCTTCTTATTATTATTATCTTTTAAGATGGAGTCTGACTCTGTTACCCAGGCTGGAGTACAGTGGCAGTGGTGTGGTCTCGACCCACTGCAACTTCTGCCGCCCATGTTGAAGTAATTCTCCTGGCTCAGCTTCCTGGTAGAAGGGACTACCGGTGTGTGCCTCTTTAGGTGTGCACCACCACATCTGTCCAATTTTTATTTTTTATTTTTAGTAGAGATCTGGTTTCACCATGTTGTTCATGCTGGTCTCGAACTCCTGACCTCAAGTGATCCACCCACCTCAGCCTCCCAAAGTGTTGGTATTACAGGCATAAGCCACCATGCCCAGCCTAAATTTTCTTATTCTTTTTTTTTATTATTATACTTTAAGTTCTAGGGTACATGTGCATAATGTGCAGGTTTGTTACATATGTATACTTGTGCCATGTTGGTGTGCTGCACCCACCAACTCGTCAGCACCCATCAATTCGTCATTTATATCAGGTATAACTCCCAATGCAATCCCTCCCCCCTCCCCCCTCCCCATGATAGGTCCCGATGTGTGATGTTCCCCTTCCCGAGTCCAAGTGATCTCATTGTTCAGTTCCCACCTATGAGTGAGAACATGCGGTGTTTGGTTTTCTGTTCTTGTGATAGTTTGCTAAGAATGATGGTTTCCAGCTGCATCCATGTCCCTACAAAGGA
>NW_016826783.1:993080-1008898 GCF_001698545.2 Rhinopithecus bieti | reverse complement strand
CCTCAGAAATAATACCACACATCTACAGCCATCTGATCTTTGACAAACCTGAGAGAAACAAGAAATGGGGAAAGGATTCCCTATTTAATAAATGGTGCTGGGAAAATTGGCTAGCCATAAGTAGAAAGCTGAAACTGAATCCTTTCCTTACTCCTTATACGAAAATTAATTCAAGATGGATTAGAGACTTAAATGTTAGACCTAATACCATAAAAACCCTAGAAGAAAACCTAGGTAGTACCATTCAGGACATAGGCATGGGCAAGGACTTCATGTCTAAAATACCAAAAGCAACGGCAGCAAAAGCCAAAATTGACAAATGGGATCTAATGAAACTAAAGAGCTTCTGCACAGCAAAAGAAACTACCATCAGAGTGAATAGGCAACCTACAGAATGGGAGAAAATTTTTGCAATATACTCATCTGACAAAGGGCTAATATCCAGAATCTACAAAGAACTCAAACAAATTTTCTTATTCTTAACTCAGAATGTGTTCTAGAGCTTTGAAACTGATTTTGCGAAAATACAAATGTAAATTCCACAGTTAACAAATACCTGAGTGTCGCATTATTTATAAAGCTTTCTGTGACGTGCTTCCCTGCCTTCCTATATATTTTTACATGTATGGTTTTTATCGACTGTATATTAGTTGTATATATTTATGGAATACATGAGATATTTTGATACAGACATACAATGTGTAATAATCACATCAGGGTAAACGGGGTGTCCATCGCCTCAATAATTTATCCTTTCTTTGTGTTACAATCCAGTTATACTCTTTTACTTACTTTTAAATGTACAATAAGTTAGTGTTGACTGTAGTCACTTTGTAATGCTATCAAATACTAGATCTTATTTATTCTAAGTTTATTTCTGGACCCATTAACCATCCCCACATCCCCTTTCCTGGCCCTAACTACCCTTCCTAGTGTGTGGTAACCACCATCTACTCTCTATCTCCATGAGTTCAATTGTTTGAATTTTTAGCTCCCACAAATAAGTGAGAATATGTGAAGTTTGTTTTTCTGTGCCTGGCTTATTTCACTTAACATAGTGACTTTCAGTTCTATTCATGTTGTTGCAAATGACAGGATCTCATTCTTTTTTATGGCTGAATAGTGCTCCCACTTTTCTTCATCCATTTGTCTGATGATGGACACTTAGGTTGCTTCCAAATCTTGGCTATTGTGAATGCTGCTGCAGTAAACATGGGAGTGCAGATATCTCTTAAGTATACTGATTTCCTTTCTTTGGGGCATATACCTAGCAGTGGGATTGCTGGAGTATATCATATCTCTATTTTTAGCTTTGAGGAACTTCCAAACTGTCCTCCATAGTGGTTGTACTAATTTATGCCTACCTATCAGTTGACTGTTCCTTCTCTGCATCTCCATTTACCACACAGATGGTTCTGTATTAGTATCCATCCCACTCTTGTGCTCTTGTCAGTCTCTCCCTCTTAGACTGTAAGCTCATTGGAGCTATTGACTGTGACTGATTGGTCTATGCATCCTCCTATCAAAATACCTATCTTAAGGCTGTCCTCTGTTAAATTGTCACAGGATGATTTCATGCCAGCAGAATTTTGTGAATAAAATTAAATGTTATGAATCTGGAATTTTATACTGTAAAAACATGCTGATATACCGTTGCAGAATCAAGAAGATAGGATCATTAAACTGGATGTTCAGCATCTACTTGCTGTTTATGATTTGAATATGGGAATGTAACCCAAATTTGAAAGATTTTCTTCATTCAAGAACTTCCCACTTTCTCTACTGGTTCTATAATGTATCATGTTGACTATTTTCAACTATAAAGGCATATCATGATATCAATTATTTACATTAAACCTGTATTTTCTGTCTATCCCCTGCCAGGTAAATGAGAGCCCGAATGATATTTTCACCAATGTATTTATTTTTTGTTTTTACTTGTTTATTTTCTCTTGCTGACCCTTAATGAAGGCTAGGCATAAATGGAGTCGACTTTCGTGCAGTCAATTTTAATTTTTCTTTTGTGCTCATGAAGTCTGCTGCCCAGTGAGTTGTATCAACTGCACTGTTGTAACATCTGAATCAACCGTGGCCTACACTGTTTGATCAGGATGATAAAATTGCTTTATTTATTCTTCTTTTACAATTATAGCCTGCAGATAAATAGGCATTATTATGGGGGTCAAGCTTGATCATGCTGCATATTACAAGAATTTCTCTGTGACTACAATGGAAAATTGATTAGATAAAACTTACTGACATACAATGCCAAGTAATTGATTTGTTATACTAAAACAGCTCTGATGCCTAAATCAGTTACAATAACTCATTTGTGTATGGAAAAATCATGCTTATGCATTTTGGGGTTGCTTTGAACACTAAATTAGCTACTTAGGAGTTTGTCCTTGCCAACTCAATTATCATATCATATCATATCATTAGTCTCGTCTTCTTTTCTGTCATTTCTCTAGTGAAGTTATATCAGACTAATAATTCAAGTATACTATGGTGAGTGTTTACTTTGAAAAAAATGTGTATCTTGAGATTCTATTTTTATTTTAGTGTTCTTTTTATATGTACTGCTATAAAACAAGCAAGTGCTACTATTGTACTGATAACAGAGATTTATTTGGTCCCTCCAGCTGATCAACTGAGGGATTTTAGTCTGTAACCATGTCTAGACAAAATGCAAATGTGAGTATTTGATACTTTTTCTTACCATCAGTATGCATTTGGAAAGTGTTAAGCATTACTTCTCTGAGTTGTTTCATAGAACTAATTATCAAGATTTCAAAGACATCTTTGCATAGATGGTGTTTTATCTTTTGGAATAAATTTATTCCCACATTTGTTTCTAGAAAGATATTGGTAGAGTCATTGTAATAACAGGATGGGATGGAATTAAGGTGACACTAACAGGGAATGAAAGGCCATGAAACTAAAATATGTTTTGCTTCCATTGGGTACATTTATTATTGACACCTGGATATTTTAGGACACCTGATGATGAAAGGAGAGAAATACTCAAAATGACTGCAAGAGGGTTGTGGGCACTCTCTTCACATCTACTGGACACCTTCCATTAGCTTCTGGGCCTCTCTCTATGATTTCTCTGATTACAAGAGCATGTAAGGTCCAATTAAGCGCAAGTAAAAAATGTCAGAGAAATTAACATCCTAGGAGTGACCCTTAACTAACAACTAGAAAGGATTGGTAGATACGTTCCCTTGCCCTTAGGTAGAAAAACTGAGAAGTGTGTTCCATACCATTTTCTAGAGGAGGTGAGTCCTCGTTCCCCATGAAACTAACTTTTCTGTGTTGGTTTCTTCCTTTCCCTTTCTTACTTTGCCACACCTCTGCCAGTGTTCTCTACCAAATGAAATAATTTTGCTTAAAGTCTAGTTCAGAGTTGAATTCTTGGTGGACCTCACCTAAGACAGTGAATAATGTCCGTGCTCCCTCAGAATTTAGGTGGCTGGAAGAAAAATGGTACTCTATTTAGTACAATTTAGTGTACAAACAAAAGAAACACTTCTTTGCTCTTGGAAGCTTGCCTACTTTTTTTCCCTGGACCAGATATATATATATATATTTTTTTCTAATTGGATCACTCCCCAATTTCCCTTCATTCTGGATCTCTGTTGAAGTAGGGTGGGACCACAAACACCAACTTAAAGGCCTCTGAGGAAGTATACAGACCCTATGTCCAAATCAAAACTTTGGAATCTTACCTCCCTTATCAGCATAATGGTACAGCAAGCCCTTTTTGTCATGCTTGAGTAAGAGAGAGCAAAGGAAACAAGACAGTGGAGAAAAGAGGGTCTGAGTTTCTCAACATGGTGCAAGAGAAAGTAGAAGGAGGGCTCTCATTCTATAAAACCTTTTTATGAACATCGAGCTTGCTCATTGTATGCAGCCTGATAATGGCTCTAGACTGCCTTGGAGGCAGAAAGAATTAAGGAGAGAAGAAGGAAAAGGGAGAGGATAAAAACCAGAAAGAGACTTTCTTCCCCCTTCATTCTTAGCATAGGTATGCCAGTTAAATCAGCATCATGGATATTTGTAAATTTAAAAAATACACCTCAGAATTTGGGCAGCCTGTATCATATACCAAGAACTTAAATTATTCATTCATGCCAAGATGGGGAGTGACTCAAGATAACTTTATATATCTCTTAAAAATCTCCATCCTCGGCCGGGCTTGGTGGCTCACACCTATAATCCCAGCACTTTGGGGGGCCTAGGCAGGTGGATCACCTGAGGTCAGGAATTCAAAATCAGCCTGGTTAGCATGGTGAAATCCTGCCTTTACTAAAAATACAAAATTAGCCGGGTGTGGTGGTGGGCACCTGTAATCTCAGCTACTTGGGCAGCTAAGGCAGGAGAATCACTTGAACTTGGGAGGTGGAGGTTGCAGTGAGCCGAGATCGCACCACTGCACTCCAGCCTGGACAGCAAGAGTGAAACTCTGTCTCTCCATCCTCTGTGTGATTCTCCTAACATGTCAGAGGTCATAGTTTACTATACAGGGTGATCCCAGCACCACATTCTAAACTGACATGATTCTTCTCTCCTAACGCTAAACTCTATCAACTCCATTTTTCTTCTTCTTTTCACAAAACTCAACCTTCCGGGAAAGCAAAATGACACTGATCCTAAACATGTGGAGCTTTTTTTTTTTTTTTTTTTTTTTTTTTTTTTTTTTTTTTTTTTTTTTTTTTACATCATTATGTTGTTGAGTGTATAATTTCTACTTCAGGAATGCTTTTCACCTTCCATATGGAAGTAAAGTTTAGTCTAAAGCAGTGGTCCTTATTGTATTGTCCTTAGATCAGCAGTATGAGCATCAACTGTCATGCAAAATTTTAACCCCACCCAAGCATAGTGCTATTAGAAACTCTACGGGTAGAACCCAGCAATCTGGGTTTTAATAAGCCCTTCAGGTGATCCTGATCCTCCATAAATTTTGGGACCTGCTCGTGTAATAACTGACTGCTGCAAATACTGGGAACGGAGATATGAAAATCTCACTGTAGGTTGGTGCAAGTCTAGACATCCCAGTTATTCTACCCCATCGCCTTTCACTGAGAGATAAAATTGTAATTAGGAATGCTCATTGGTCTTGATTCAGGAAGTTGGTGAGAGGGGAAAGAAAGGCATGTTAGTTCCCATTAGGGATAGGCCTGGGGAATTGTAGTGGGGATAGATGAAGAGAACACCTGTGGTATTTGGGTTTTTTCCTTCCAGGATGAGAGAGGATGCCTTCCTATTTCCAAATATCTCCTCCACACTGACTGAAATTTCACCAAGTAGAGCTAATAAGAAAACATTCCGGAGTATGTTAAAGAGTAGTGGGAAGATGATTAGTCATAAACTTAATGCAAATTAGCTTTCATTCTAACCCGGCTGATATACTTTAAGTAAATAAGAGTTTGATTTTGGGGAAGGGTAATTCCAAAGCAAGACACACTCGAAGCTGAGTAAGAGGTGTGTGGTGGGGAATGGGGCGATGGGCAAGAATTTAGGACGTTAGAGTCCTTGGTGAGCTTGGACAGGGCACCAAGAGGGAGGAGAGAAGTACTGAAGGTATATGCAAAAGCCAATACCAACTATTGACTTCATTTCAGATCCCTCCTAGGAGTCATCATCTCTCGGAAAAGGATAGTGGTTATTTGATATATATATATTTTTAACAGCCTCACTTACTTCTCCCTTACATTTTATTCTCCTAGATTCAGAAGATTCAAGTTTATGGAAGCAAACTAGTATTTTCCAGCAATAGCATGGAAAATAAACTGCAAAAAAAGATTCTCTCTTGAATGAATTCTAGGCACCAGTAAATGCTACAAGAATCACTTGACCTTTTCAAAAATGACCAGTATTTGTGCTAAGTGTGAAAGCAATGCTATGCTTCCATTGAGTTCCACAAATCTTTTTGGTGCAGAAAAAATGCTAGTGGGGTATAGCACAAAACCTTCCAGGTGGGAGACACAGCTGCCCTAGAGAATCCGTCATTGAGAAGGAGGGGAAAGGGCCAGTAGACAAATCCGTGTGGAAATACAGGATTTTAGGAGGCACAAAGGACAATAGGCATTTCAGAGTTTCATGGATAAAACAGACGCTGTTTTTTGACACCCAAGAATTTCTGAGATTTGGCCCACAACCAGGTGAAAACAGGAGATGGATTTAAAGAGCTTTCTTATCCCTCTTTGTGTCTAGCTTCTCACTGTCTTCCTACCTCAATTTTCTTTTCTTTTTTTTTTTTTCATTTTGTCAGGTCTGTCACATTTTGCGTCTAACTTTTGGTGAAATTACTCTCACAAAAGATACTTCACCTATAAAGGTCAAGTACAGAAAATTGTTCAGAGTCACTAACTTAAGGTCATATTGCTACCTAGTGGCAACAGAGAGATCCATGGCTCCATGATCTTGCCATAATTTCATTTGTTATTTCTGCCTGTAAATAGACCTACTGGCTCTGCAGAAATGTGGTCAATTTGTTGCTAAAAAGATTACAAAACTAATTGCAACAGGTTCAGAACCTGTCTCTAGGTCACTTAAGGTCTTTCCTCACACAGTAGGGGCTGACAAGTTGATGCCTCAGATTTCCACTGTGCTCCTTAGGATCAACAGAGAATAAATTTGCATTGAGTCTGCACAGTTTCATTCAGTATGCAGGTGGAAGCAGTGAAACAAATGCAGTGTAGCTGATTTCCCAAGAGATGCTGCTAACATGAACCAGAAGCTCATTCAGAAGAATTAAATGGACATATTCCAAATATGTGTTTACTCATATCAGTCACTTCCCTCCTCAGTTTCCGGTGCTTCTTGTTCCTTTGCACTCAATCTGTCAGCAGGAACCACTACCTATAATCTTGTTAAGAGCAGTTAAATAGGAACAAGTACAGGTACTGTTTAATTCACTTTCAGTAAACAGGCTTTAATTGAAGAGTTCCCATCACTTTCCATGTGTTTCCCAAAATGTTAGAGGTTTTAATTTGCTCTTACTGACCATCATCAGGTAAGAAAGCTTTCATGGAAGAAAGTCTTATATGAAGTTCTTGAAATCAGAGAAGGGTGAGAGTACTTGAGAAGTAAAATATGTAAATAAATTCACTCTGCAAGCATTTCTAGCTGATGAATATTACTTTTCTTATAGAAAACTGCCTGTGTTTAAGATTCATTCACTCCATTGGTATCCTTGGAATTCTGAGCTAATATCTAGATCTCCAAATTAGATATGCAAACCACACTGTCTTTCTCAGAGGTCTGGACTACAGTATGCATTTCAAGTGGTCTGGCTACACAGGAGCTCACTTTCTAGCTTGGATGAGAGAGATAAACACCAGGTACAGTCAGAAAAGTCCTCAGGGGCCCACCTCTCTGTTGGTGGCCTGCCTTTTGAGCCCTATCAAGGGAGCCGGTTCCAGGACTTCTGCTATTGTTTCCTTTGTTTGTCAACAGCCTTAATTTCCCTAAGTTCCCAATTCCACTCTTCGATATGCTTTTTCTGCATTATATAATCACTGCTGCCAGCCCTTACTATCTACCATTTCCTCACTGCACCCTTTTATATCTGGTACTGGTTTTCAATAATCAACCATGCTAAGGTGACACAGAATACTGGGCCTGAGCCCTTTCTTTGGTATCTGGTTTGCATTGGTTAGCCCCTGTAAGAAACATCCCCCAAATCTCAGTGACTTAGCACAGCAAGGATTTATTTTGTGCCTCCATCACAGCTCAGTGCAGATTAAGAGGCTATCCTCCAAGTAAGAATATGGGATGCTGGGCTCTTTCTTCAGCGTGGCTTTGCCATGCTGGAATACTTCACTTCCATTTAGTGGGAGAAAGACCAGTACCTCACAGGAACTTTTGGGGGATAGTCCATTCCATTGGCAAGACCTAGTTCCATGGCCCCAATCTAATAGCAAGTGAGACTGGGAAATACACTCTTTTTGTGCACCTTGGAAGAGGAATGGTGTTGGTGAACACCTAGCATCTATCTGCTACCCTCATTGCTGCATGACTCACTGACTTCCAATGAAGAAAGTAATATTAAGGAATCACTGTACTGGCTAATGGAAAACAAAGCAAGCACAGTTTGAATTTAATTATTTTCTCTTCAATGATTACTTAACCATATCCCTAAATTTTACTATTTGTTAGCATGAACACCTATGCAAAATTCTGGGGGTCTGAATTACTTTATCTCCAATTATGACTTTGATATTACTTGAGCAGTTTTAAACAAATAGAAAAATGCTCTAAACATTTTTAACCCAGTCAGCAGAGTCATCTCCAGAGAAGCTTCTGGGAATAGTTTATCTCACTTTTGTGGTGTCAGTAAAAGATACTCATAGATCATCTGAATTAATAAATAAGTTAGGAGTTATAGATTGATTAAGATGATAGCTAATGCTTTTCCTGTCTTTTGCATCATGGGCAGCAGCCTAGCACATAATAAGAGCTAAGAAATACAAGCTGATTTCTTTTTCCCTCCTCTGATGAATAATTTCTCTGGTGAATCTGAGAATGGTCTTTGAAATCCCTTTTTAGGAAGCTGAAGCTTACGTTTGTTAGAGTCGGTCCATTTTGTGTCTTTGCTGTTTTCAAACATTTTGTTTTTTTCAGACTTGGAAATCCATGGTCAAATTCAATATCATCTGTGCACTTATGTAAAAACACAGAGAGGTGCTATAGGTCAAGGATTTATTTCATTCAGCTCTCAACCCCACTGCAAGGTGGCCACAAGGCTCTATAGAGCACTCCTCCATTGAGGAAATGGAGACCCACTAAAGTGAGATTTGTGAGGCTCAGAGGTCACGTGTTATGCCTTCAAAAGATGATTTCTAGGCAGTGAATGACCAAAGTGATAGGCTATTTCCCTGGTTTGAATAGTGGAGCCCAGAGATGAAGCCAATGGGGGTATTTGGGCACTGAAGAGTGAGGAAAAGGAAAACGTCCTGTGATGTTAGTGCTAAGATGTCCATCTGGTTTTATCCAGCACAATACTCCAGAAGGCAAAGTCTTGTCCCGCAGAAATATCTAAATTTAATGCCTAGATTCCAAGGATCAGTGCTGAAGGGGAAACTAGAAAAAAAATTTTTTTTTAAATTTAGGAAGAATAGATTTTGCCACGCTAATACAGGATGTTACCACACTCACTCCATCTAAGGATTGTTTTGACAGTCTTTTAGCTTATAGTCCTGGCTCATGCTGATATTTTTTAAAGTAAATGAGTTTCTTGGATTATTAAGGCAATCATTCTTCCCTCTACCCCTCTTTAGTTCAATTTGATGACTGTTTTTTAAGTCTTGGTTGAAGATTCCCGAAAGCGATGTTGCCTCAAGTAATTACACTTGCCTCAAGGAAAACTGTATTGTCGTCACATAAACATCAAATATTTAAATCCATGCCAGATTTTAAATGTCTTTTAATCCTTTATTTTATCTCCTGACAGAACAAGTGTATCTTTTAGGTTGTCTTTTAGGCCAACACACTCCACATCCAATTTTGGATTTTCTAGTTTCATGTTTAATTAACATCTTATGTTATAAATTTTTAAAAATATTTGACTTGTTTCAATTGATTTAAAAACTTGTCCTTTCTCCCAGAGAAAGAGAATTCATTATTTCAGTCAATAAGTCATGCTGTGACAGGTAAAGTTTGTCTCTATGATAATGCATTTGAATACTGTTTTAGGAAATAGCTGTAAATGTTGCACTGTATGGACAAAATAGAAGTGTAACTGCAGTTTTGCAGTTTACAGTTTTGATAGATATGAGTACCTATAGTACAAAGTTGTAGATCCATAATGAACTAAATATTTGTATATCTCTGAAGATGCTAGGGAATATTCAGACTTATGTCATTAGCGCTCTGAGATTAGATAATTCCTAAGTCCTGACACTTCTACTTTTTCCTGATTAGAATGAAGATAATGATCCCTGTGCCCAATATGTGGGATGCTGTGAGACCTAATGAGCTCAATACATGTGAAAATACATGTGTGAAAGTGTCAACATTCTGACTCCTTTTTAAAATTAAGGAGTTAGAGTAATACTGCCAGGTAAAATGCAGGATACCCAGTTAAATTATATTTCAGATAAACAACAAATAACTTACACTTGCTAAATCTGGGAACCTTAAATTGGGGTTATTGAGAAGCAGCCTCTGTCATTTTCCTAAGGAAAGAGGAGTTTCCCATCCCTTCCTATTACCTAGATTGGTGACTGATTTTCAGGAGGGCCTTTTGGGAGCTCCTGGAGTCAGTGTTAAGGAAAGTCCCAATCAAAGTTCTGACTGTAGCTGCAACGTAACCTGAACAATTCAATAACCACAACTATTTAAGAGATTTTGATAACTGATTCATAGACACTTTGAAGTTCAAGAAAAATCATCTAATTTGTTCCATTTAGAGATGAAGTCTCAAGCCCAAAGTTGTAAAGGGTTTGCCATCATAGAGGCAGCTGGAAGAAGGACCACAGCTAGAACTTCCTTCTCCTGACTTCCAGACCAATGTTCTTCTCACTCCACCACACTGGGTTTGGGGGCTAAATCCAAGCAGCCACCTGCTTTTGTAAATAAAGTTTAATTTGGAACACAGACACATCCATTTGTTTACATATTGTCTATGGTTACTGTAACTGTACAATGGCAAAGTTGAGTGGTTGCCACAGAGACTGCAAGGTTGGCAAAGCATATATTTATTATCTGGTATTTTACAAAAGAAGTCTGCCAACCACTGCTAAAGGAGAAAGGGTTGATTGTCTTCACCTCATGATTGCAAGTATATAACTGGCTTTGTTCTTCTAATTATCAAAGACAGAACCATACTAAATGTATACATATTTTCAAAAAAGCCTAAGCTGCACAATACCATGGATGAACACATAGATTAACTGTAGTAGTCAATTTCAGAAAAGTGGGCTAGAAATTGTCAGAACTTATTTTTTTTTTCTCTTAACACTTTGATCCTATAATGAGGGTAAACTGCAGGATAGGTGAGTAATATTGACAGGTCACTGTGCACAGGGCATTATATCTATTTTAGGCATTCTGAAATAAGTTACAGTGTTTGGATTCTGCCATCAGGATAAGTAGTAAGTCATATTAAAAAGTTCATTAGACTTACTTTGTATTATCTAGCACATCTTAAATAATTCCAGGAACACAGTGTGATACTCATATATTCATACAAATACAGATGCTTACACATTAAGCTATCCTGAGTGTCTTCAGAGAGCAGACTAAGAGACAGAAACAGATCTAAGGTCTTGTCTTAGTTTTATTCCTCAATTATGGCAACGACAAAGGTTATCACTAGAAGGAGTGCGTTCCTCTTCAGTCTGACAGTGTTTAAGCAGCTCCAAGATGACCTTTGGGAAATTGTAGAGAAAAGGGCTGGACTACTTGGCTAACTCCCTTTTTGTGCAAAGGTTCTATGATACCAGTCTATGATATTTTGAAAGGTTTCTGTACTGTCTCCTTTGTATCACAGTGACTGGAGTCTTCTCTCAGGCAGCCTATGAGAATAGACATTCATAACATCATAAGTGTGTCTGAATCCTGACCCACTGTCCATGTTTTCCTCACAGGACTGTTTTAGAAGTTTGTCATGTCTGCATGAAATAATCCTGAAAAACCACATCCTTAACTAAATTGCTCTCAGGTATATATTGAAAATTATTCATGGCTCTATGCTTGACCAAGTTTGTGTCAAATGTTGTTTTTTATTTTATTTCTTTCAAGCTAAGGATAACTTGTCATGGGCCATGTACTTGGAGAGGTATTTTTATTGCTTAAAAGGGGAAGAAAGAATGCTCAGGTCAACTCAGAAAAACATAATTGGTTGGAAATCACACAAGGTACCGTGTAACGTTAGATAATGTCTCGAGCTATGGTGAGGTAGGTAAACCTGACCTCTGGGGATTCTAGAGCAGTTATTGGATCTGATTTTCTGTAGATGGTAAAGAGCCATGTGAGGAGTAGTCCTCGATCTTCTGTAAGGAACCTTCTGTTTCCTTGACCATGGAAGCAATGAAAAGAATAAGCAGTAAATGACATCTATGCTATTCCACATGCTTTATACATGACTTCATTTAATCCACAGAATGAGCTGAGTGTTGTTAACCTTCCATTTTACAATGATCCTTAGACAGTTATGTAATAAGCTCAAGGTCACAGAGCTCAAAGCAAAGAAGCTGGTATTCTGATTTAGGTCTGTTGGATTCCAAAGCCCCTACTGGGGCGATTTTACCACAATGTCTCCCACTGGCAATGAAGAATCCAAGTAACTCAGACTTTAGCTTTATGATTCAGCCAAAGCTATTTATAGCCTGTTTTTACATCAATTCAAATGTTTTCATTAAGCCCTTGCTGTGTTTGAGGCACTGAGCCAATTGTTACAGAAATTCAGAAATACTTCATCACCCTCAAGGATCCTCAAGGATCTTATAATCTAGTTAGGCATAAAAGACATGAAGATATGAAAAGGTAACTGAAAATGGAAGGCAGTCCATGCCAACAGCTGACTAAGTGGAATATGTAAGTGCTACAGGGGCTTCAAGACAGGCGAGTTACCACCAGCCGCAAGTAAAACCAGAAGGAATGGAATTTGATTCTGAATGCAGTATAAGATGATGTTACCGCCCATTAGTCAGATGAGGATTACAGTCTGTACGTCACATTTAGTCTATAGACCTGTTTTGTTAGCTTGCATAGTTTTTTTTTATCCTAAAAGAAATTTACATAAAATACAGTTCTGTGTTTTCTCAAAATTTTCAGAATACTTGGACCATGCATGTTCATGTGACAAAAGACAGGACCTGTGTTTTCCAGTTAACTGTGGCCTCTGCCTTCCTGGAAGCTACATTTTCTCTGCTTCCTTCATCTACATTTCTCACCTGGTCTTGTGGATATTTGGTGAAGATTAGGAACGTGAAGTAAAGTTTTTTAAGATCCCAACTCATTACTCAAGCTGGATTCGACCCAAAGGTTTCAAACTGTTAGTCTAGTTTTCTTTTAATGAACCACATTATCATTCATGGGAGTCAGTTCATACTTTTAGGTAGAAGATACATAATTTATTATTCAACATCTATAGGGCCTGATGTGTTTGGAAAGGCAGTTTTTTAACTTTAGAAAGATAATTCTATTCCTATATGAACTTTTATGAAATGAGTCTAGCAGAGTCTGGTGTAGCATCTGATAATTAATATTTTTATCATGAAATGTATGAATGTTCACCTCAAGTGGCAGAAGTAAAGAGTAGGCATAGCCACCAATTCCGATCAGATTTTTATATCAGATTTCCTTTTTTTAAAAAAAAATTGTAAACTTTTAGGATTTCAGAATTGCAGATAAATTGTAGTTAGTTATAAATATCAATATTCTTGTGTCTGTTGCTCAGGATTTTTATCTATAAATGCAGATATTGGGTCCTACTTCATTAAAGATTTAATACTATATGTAAAAAAGACTACTTAGAGCATAGCAAAATCTGTAGAAGTAATGGTTATTTTTATTATTTTCCATTATTGGTATTTTTGTGTAAAATATATATTTCACAAATCAGATTATTGATTTGTTCTTCTGCAACCAACTCATAAATGTTAACTTTCAAGTATGTGGAGGTACCACACACAAAAAAGTGAGACTCCATACAATCAGTTCTGAATGGCTCACTCTGATCCAGGGTAGGCAAACAATGGCCCATAGGCCACATGTGGCCTGCTACCTCTTTGCAGGAACAGCAAGATAAGAATGGTTCTTATATTTTGAAATGGTTGAAAGAAGCAAAAAGAACACTTTCATGACATGAAAATTACATACCGTTTAAGTATCAATGTTCATACATAAAGCTTAATCGAAACAGTCACGCTCTTTTTCACATTGTCTCTGGTTGCTGTAATGGCAGAGTTGGATAGTTGCAACAGAGACTACATGTTCCACAAAGCCTAAAGTATTTATAGTCTTGTGCTTTTAAAGGAAAAGGCTCCTGACCACTGCCCTGACTTACTGCTGGTCACGATGTCTCTTGATATCTCTGCCTCATAACTTGGTTGCCATTCTCCTTCCTTGTCTGGCTTTTCCAAGCAAACTGTTTCACTCTACTTGGTTTCCTAAGATGACCTTAGATTTGCTTCTACTACCATCTGGGACATCCCTCCTTCTCTATTGTAGAATTTGATCTACTCCATTCTTTTATTACTTTTCCCATAGACTTTGTATCTCTTTGTTTTCCTAGTTCTGAGAGTGGAAACCAGGACCTGGATCTATGGCTGACCCAGAATTAATGTGTGGAAGTACAGAGTGGTGAGCAGGGATGCATTTCCTCTGGGATAATGCAGTTTTTAATTTCAGTTGTCTGAGATGCTTGTCTGAGATGCCAAACGCCTAGCCTAAAATAAGCCTTCTTTTAGAAAAATCTGTATTTTCACACCATAGGGATTTTGCTTCCTAGTGTATCTATAGATAAAATTGGTAATAACCCCAAATCCAGGACAACTGAATTCTCCATCAGAATGCCCAGCAAAGGCCTGGTTGCTGAGACTGTCTTTTGCACTCTTTTGTTTCTTCAATGGAGACAATAGAGCATGAAAAGGGGAAAATTGTGCACATCACCCAAAGAGTTCGGAGTACACCATGTTACTATGATACGGGTCTTGACTTGCATAGATAACACGAGGCCTTTTTATCCCCCCTTTCTTTCAAGCCACTACCTTTTCTTTTTTCATACTTTAATGATTTTAATAGGAAGTTCAGTATAAGGTAGGCAGAGATAAGTTGAGAAAGGAAATTGAATTATCTGGCAACTCTTAAGAGAGTTTTGTCCTCATTTGTCTTATGTAATATGCACTTTTGAGTCTTCATAATGATCTGAATAAAAGAACATTTTACTACTTGTAGGTGTAATTATATAACTGAGTAATGAATTTACTAACCAAATCTTGACCTTGCCAACAATTTAAACTGCCATTGATCCACAGCCTCTTTCTTCTACTTTTTTTTTAAGTTATATTTTAAGTACTGAGGTACATATGCAGAACGTGCAGCTTTGTTACATAGGTATACACATGCCATGGTGGTTTGTTGCACTGATCAACGCGTCATCTACATTAGGTATTTCTCCTAATGCTATCCCTCCCGTAGCCCCCTACCCACCAACAGGCCCTGGTATGTGATGTTCCCCTCCCTGTGTCCATGTGTTCTTATTGTTCAACTCTCACTTAAGAGTGAGAACACGTGGTATTTGGTTTTCTGTTCTTGTGTTAGTTTGCTGAGAATGGTGGTTTCCAGGTTCATCCATGTCCCTGTAAAGGTCATGAACTCATCCTTTTTTATGGCTGCATAGTATTACTTGTTGTATATGTGCCACACTTTCTTTAGTTTATCATTGATGGGCATTTGGGTTGGTTCCAAGTCTTTGATATTGTGAACAGTGCCACAATAAACATACATGTGCATGTGTCTTTACAGTAAAATGTTTTATAATCCTTTGGTTATATACCCAGTAACAGGATTACTGGGTCCAGTGGTATTTCTGGTTCTAGATCCTTGAGGAATCACCACACTGTCTTCCACAATGATTAAACTAATTTACACTCCCACCAACAGCATAAAAGCGTTCCTATTTCTCCACATCCTCTCTAGCATCTGTTGTTTCCTGACTTTTTAATAATATTCATTCTAACTGGCATGAGATGGCATCTCATTGTGGCTTTCATTTGCATTTCTCTAATAACCAGTGATGATGAACAGTTTTTCATATGTTTCCTGGCTGCGTAAATGTCTTCTTTTGAGAAGTGTCTGTTCAT
>NW_016826783.1:960341-992978 GCF_001698545.2 Rhinopithecus bieti | reverse complement strand
CCCATGCCTATGTCCTGAATGGTATTGCCTAGGTTCTTCTAGAATTTTAGGGTTTTAGTTCTTACGTTTAAGTCTTTAATCCATCTTGAGTTAATTTTTTTTATAAGGTGTAAGGAAGGGATCCAGTTTCAGTTCTCTGCATATGACTCGCCAGTTTTCCCAACACCATTTATTAAACAGGGAATCCTTTCCCCATTGCTTGTGTTTGTCAGGTTTTTCAGGTTTTTCAAAGATCAGATGGTTGTAGATGTGTGGTGTTATTTCTGAGGCCTCTGTTCTATTTCATTGGTCTATATCTCTGTTTGGGTACCAGTACCATGCTGTTTTGGTTACTGTAGCCTTGTAGTATAGTTTGAAGTCAGGTAGCGCGATACCTCCAGCTTTGTTCTTTTTGTTTAGGATTATCTTGGCTATGTGGGCTCTTTTTGGTTCCATATGAAATTTAAAGTAGTTTTTTCTAATTCTGTGAATAAAGTCAATGGTAGCTTGATGGGGATAGCAGTGAGCCTATAAATTGCTTTGGGAAGTATGACCATTTTCACAATACTGATTCTTCATATCCATTAGCATGAAATGTTTTTCTATTTGTTTGTGTTCTCCTCTCTTATTTCCTTGAGCAGTGGTTCGTAGTTCTCCTTGAAGAGGTCTTTTACATCCCTTGTAAGTTTTATTCCTAGGTATTTTATTCTCTTTGTAGCAATTGTGAATGGGAGTCACTCATGATTTGGCTTTCTGTTTGTCTATTATTGGTATACAGGAATGCTTGTGACTTTTGCACATTGATTTCTTATCCTGAGACTTGGCTGAAGTTGCTTATGAGCTTAAGGAGCTTTGGGGGTGATACGATGGGGTTTTCTAAATATACAATCATGTCCTCTGCAAACGGAGACAATTTGAGTTCCTCTCTTCCTATTTGAATACCCTTTATTTCTTTCTCTTGCCTGATTGCCCTGGCCAGAATTTCCAATACTATGTTGAATAGGAGGATCCACAACCTCTTTCTATTCACAGTTCTTCAATAATTGGTTACCTTAAAGCACTTTCTTAACCAGTGATTTAGGTTTTTAATATCATCAATATCGTGTTGTTGGAGTCAGTCAGACCTGTACTCCAACATTTACTATGGCCCGAGCTGCAATTTCTATATCTGTAAAATGTCTTATATCACTCAAAGAATAATAACACAGTCAAAGGAAAGGGTGTATGTAAATGATTCAGTTGGTGCCAATGTAATTGCAGTTTTTGCTATTAAAAGTAATGTCCAAGGCCAGGTGTGGTGGCTCACGCCTGTAATCCCAGCACTTTGGGAGGCCGAGGTGGGCATATCATAAGGTCAGGTGATCGAGACCATCCTGGCTAACATGGTGAAACCTCATCTCCACTGAAAATACAAAAAATTAGCTGGGCATGGCAGAGGGAGCCTGTGGTACCATCTACTCAGGAGGCTGAGACAGGAGAATGGCGTGAACCTGGGAAGTGGACCTCACAATGAGCCCAGATCATGCCACTGCACTCCAACCTGGGCAACAGAGTGAGACTGTGTCTCAAAAATAAATAAATAAATAAATAAATAAATAAATAAATAAATAAAAATAATAATCATGTCCAAAACTGAAATTGCTTTTGCACCAGCTGAATACTTTGTCCAGCATGTCAGATTTTTTGAGCCTTCCGTAAGTGATGGTTGTTAATACTATTAGAATTATTGAGCAGCAATTGTGGAATCTCAGTGTAGCCAACTGCATTGCAACTTATTGAAAATAACTCATCCATAATTTGTTTATGTATTGCATTTATGAATATGTGTGTGTTCATATTTAAAAAAATTCCCTGTTTAACCATCATCTTCAGATATAATAATGCCACAGAATAATTTTAAATATTAAATGAACATGCAAATCAAAATGGTTTTAAATCTGCAAGCTCAACAGGACTTTAGAGATTATCTAGATAATTGCCTTCATTTTACAGATGAGGCTACTTAGTAATTTGTTCAAAGTCACACAGCTAGTTGACTGTAGTCCACTTCAGAATAGGGTCCTCTAGAGTTCTAGGTCACCTCTTTCTGCTGCTTCACTTAGACTCTTATATTGAATTTAATTTCCATTCAAATGCCCCCCCGTTTATAAATGTGGGAAACATTTAGATTAATTACTTTTTAAATGTTTACAATTCCCTGGAAAACACCAGATTTATTGGGTAGTGGAAATAGAATAGGAGGTTGCTGATGGAGGAGTGATAGTCTCTATTTCCACTTGATAAGGAGCTGGTTTCTGCATAAGAAAACTAGAAATTGAAATTGTCATTACCCACCACCCAACACATACACAAATACACACCTTTAACTTCATTTCCATGTTCGGTTTTAGATCAAATCCCTGTGGGAGTATTCTTTGCTGTTAAGTAGGAATAAAAGGGGAAAAATAGATATAGCTGGACAAATATTTCTACTTACTTTCTTTCCACCAGAGTTGAACTGAACATTATCAGATTGATTTAGAGAAATTATTATAAAAATCCACTTTGTAATAGTGGTCTTTATGAATTGTTATGTTTTTCTAATCTGTAGAATGGATATTTTATCCCCATATTTATACAGAAGAAAGTGGTATCAGAGAGATGAGTAGCTTATCAAGGCCACATGGTTAATTAGTGGTTAAACTGAGTCTTGGGTTTTGGTCTTTAGGCAAGAAGTCCAGGGGCCTATTGTAGTGAAGACTACCAGTCTCTTTCTTCCCTATATTAATGGGTCTCAAACAACCTTGGAAGCAAAGGTAATACAAAAAGGGAAAGGACTTCCTATAGGCTATTTCTTACTGAATATCTTGCTTGGAAAATTCTAAAAATGCATTCTTAATACAGATTATTAAACATGTTTCTTATGGTGCATTTTAATGCATTTTCTTATTTGCAAATTGTATTTCTTCAGGAAGATTTTCATTCTTAAAATATCTATTTCTTTTTTTTTTTTTTTTTTTCTTTTTTTTTTTTTTTTTTTTTTTTTTTGAGACAGAGTCTCTCTCTCTCTCCCAGGCTGGAGTGTAGTGGCACAATCTTGGCTCACTGCAACCTCTGCCTCCCAGGTTTAAGTGATTCTCCTGCCTCAGCCTCCTGAGTAGCTGGGACTACAGGCATGCACCACCACGCTCAGCTAATTTTTGCATTTTTGGTATAGATTTGGTTTCACCATGTTGCCCAGGCTGCTCTCAAACTCTTGGTCTCATGTGATCTGCCCGCCTAGGCCTCCCAAAGTGCTGGAATTACAGACATGAGCCAACATGCCCAGCCATCTGCATCTCAAATTGGCACAAATAGATGCTGTTTTATTAGTTCCATAACATCTAATTAAATTTAATAGCAATAATACAAACCAACTTGCTAAATTAGAAATTGCTACCTAAAAAAATAAGCCTGTGTAATTTTCTTTCCCGGTCACCTTTAAAAAAATTATATTACAGATTTAGGGGGTACCTGTGCAGATTTATTACATGAGTATATTGCATAATGCTGGGGTTTGGGCTTCTAGCGAACCCATCACACAAACAGTAAATATAATACCTAATAAGTAGTTTTTCAATCTCTGCTTCCCTCCCAGCCTCCCCTACAGTGGAGTACCCAGTGTCTATTATTTCCATGTTTATGTCCATGTGTACTCATTGTTTAGTTCCCACTTATTAGTGAGCATATGTGGTATTTTTTGTTTCAGAATTATTTCACTTAGTATGATAACCTCCAGCTCCATCCATGCTGCTGTAAAATACAAGATGGATAAAACTGGAAGCTACACATGTGGTTTTTTAGCTGTGTGGCATTTTACAGTGTGTACACATATCATATTTTCTTCATTCATTCATTGATGGACACGTAGGTTTATTCCATAACTTTGCTACTGTGAATAGTGCCGTAATAACTGTAAGAGTACAGCTGTATTTTTTATAGACTGAATTATTTTCCTTTAGGTAAATACCTAGCATTGGGATTGTTGAACCAAATTTTAGTTCTGTTTTTAGTTATTTGAGAAATCTCTATACTCTTTTTCGTAGAAGATGAGCTAATTTACGTTTCTGTCAATAGTGTATTACCGTTCCCTTTCTCTGCATCTTTGCCAATGTCTCTCTTTTTTTTTTTTTTTTTTTTTTAAATAATGGCCATTATGACTGGTGTGAGATGGGATCTCATTGTAGTTTTTATTTGCATTTCTCTGATTATTAATGATGTTGAGCATTTTCTCATATATCTGTTGGCTGCTTGTATGGATTCTTTTGAGAATTGTCTGTCCATGTCCTTTGCCCAACTTTTAATGGAGTTGTTTTTTCTTGCTGATTTCCTTAAGTTCCTTATAAATTCTGGATATTAGTCCTTTGTTTCATGTGTAGTTTGCAAATATTTTCTCCTATTCCGTAGGCTGCTTCCTCTGTTGATTGTTTCTTTTGCTGTGCAGAAGCTCTTTAGTTTAATTAAGTTCCGTTTGTCAATTTTTGTTTCTGTCACATTTACTTTTGAAGTCTTAATCATAAATTTTTTGCCTATAGTTAGTTTCAGGTCTTACATTTAAGTCCTTTATCCATCTTGATTTAATTTTTGTATATGGTGAGAGATAAGGGTCTATTTTTATTCTTCTGTATGTGTCTAGCCAGTTTTCCCAGCACCATTTATTGAATATGGTGTTCCTCTTTCCTTGTCTATTTTTGATGACTTTGTAGAAGATCATTTGGTTATAGGTGTGTGGCTTTATTTCTGTGTTCTCTATTCTGTTCCATGGACCCATGTGTGTATTTCTGTACTTGTATCATGCTCCTTTGGTTACCATAGCTTTGTAGTATAGTTTGAAGTCAGGTAAGGTCATACCTCTGGCTTTGTTCTTTTTTGCTTGGGATTGCTTTGGCTATTCTTGCATATTTTAGTTCCATATTAATTTTAATCAATTTTTTTCTAATCCCGTGAAAATTGATGTTGGTAATTTCATAGGAACGTCATTGAATTTTTAGTTTTTATGGGCAGTATAGTCATTTTAATGATATTGATTCTTCCTATTCATAAGCATGGGATGTTTTTGCATTTGTTTGTATCACCTATGATTTCCTTCATCAGCATTTTATGGTTCTCCTTGCAACGGTCTTTTAACTCTTGGTTATGTATTCATAGCCATTGAATACATATGAATTCATGTATTCCTGGGTATTTTATATTTTGTGTGTGGCTACTATAAATGGGATTCAGTTTTTGATTTGGTTCTCAGCTTGAGCACTATTGGTGTATGAAATGCAATTGATTTTTGTGCATTAATTTTGTATCCTGAAAACTACTGAAGTCCTTTATCAGGTCTAGGAGTTTTTTAAAAGAATCATTAAGGCTTTCTGGTTATAGATTCACGTCATCAGTGAATAGAGATAATTTGATTTCCTCTATTCCTATTTAGATGCCTTTTCTGTCTTTCTTTTGCTTAAATACTCTGGTTAGGACTTCCAGTACTATGTTGAATAGAAGTGGTTAGAGTAGACATCCTTGTCTTGTTCCAGGTTTTAGGGGGAAGTCTTTCAACTTTTCCCCATTCAGTATAATGTTAGGCATGGGCTTGCCATATATGGCTTTGATTATTTTGAGGTACTTCCTTCAAGGCCTAGTTGTTGAGGGTTTTTTTTTTTTTATCATAAAGGGAAGTTGGATTTTATTGAATGCTGTTTCTGCATTGATTGAGAGGATCGTATAGTTTTTATTCTTAGTTCTGTTTATGTAGTGAATTACGTTTATTGATTTGCATATGTTGAATCATCCTTGCATCCATGGAATAAAATCCACTTGATTGTAATGAACTGACTTTTTGATAAGCGTCTTGATTTGGTTTGCTAGTATTTTGTTGAGGATTTTGGGGTCTACGTTCATCAAGGATACTGACCTGTAGTTTTCTATTTTTGTTGTGTCCTTGTCACATTTTGGTATCAGGATGATACTGGCTTCACAGAATGATTTAAGAAGGAATCTCTTTCTCAGTTTTTTGGAAACATTTCCGAAAGATTGCTATCAGCTCTTCTTTGTACATCTGGTAGAATTTGGCTATGAATCCATCTGATTTTGGGCTTTTCTTAGTTGGTAGATTTTTGATTACTGATTCAATTCTATAACTTATTATTAGTCTGTTCAGGATTTCAATTTCTTAGTGTTTTAATATTGGGAAGTCACATGTTTCCAGGAATTCATCCATTTCCTCTTGGTTTCTATTTTGTACACATAGAAATGTTCATAGTAGTCTTCATGGATCTTTTGTATTTTTGTGGTGTCGGGTGTGATGACACCTTTATCAATTCTGATTGTGCTTATTTGAATCTTCTCTCCTTTTCTTGGTTAATCTAGATATTGATATATCAGTTTTGTTTATCCTTTTGAATAATCGATTTTTTGTTTTATTGATCCTTTGTGTGTGTTTTTGGGTCTCAATTTCATTTAATCTTTGTTGTTTCTTCACTTTTGCTAACTTTGCGTTTGGTTAGTTTTTGTTTTTCTAGTTTCTTTGAGTGCGGCATGAGGTTGTTAATTTGAGAACTTTCTATCTTTTTGGTGTAAGCATTTAGCGCTATAAAGTTTCCTCTTAACACTGGTTTGCTGTATCCCCATAGGTTTTAGTATGTTGTGTGTCTATTTTTGTTTGTTTCAAAATTTTTAAAAATTTCTGCCTTAATTTAGTTGCTTATTCAAAAGCCATTCAGGAGCAAGTTGTTTAGTTTCCATATATTCATGTGGTTTTGAGAGTTCCTCTTGGTATTAATTTTTTTTATTTTGTTTCGTGGTCTGATAATATACTTGATGTGATTTTGATTTTTGAACTTACTGAGATTTGCCTTATGACCATTTTAGAGATTGTTTCATGCACAGATGATCAAAACGTATATTCTTTGGTATTGAATTGAATGTTCTGTCCATTTGGAAAAGAGTCCAATTTAAGTCCTGAGTGACTTTATTAGTTTATGCTTTGATGGTCTTTCTAGTGCTGTCAGTGGCGTGTTGAAGCCCCTCACTATTATCGGATGACTGTCTGCCTCTTTTCTTAGATTTAGTAGTATTTGTTTGTGAATCTTAGTACTCTGATATTGGGTATGCATATACTTCGGAGAGTGAAATTTTCTTGTTGAGTTGAATCCTTTATCATTATGTAATGCTCTTTTATTTATTTATTTTTTTACTGTTGTTGTTTTAAAGTATGTTTCATCTGATACAAGAATAGCAATCCCTGCTTTTTTTCTCTCACTTTCCATTTGCATGAGAGGTCTTTCTTCATCCCTTTACTGTGAGCCTGTGGGTATCATTACACATAATATGGGACTCTTTTTTTTTTTTTTTTTTTTAATTTGATACAGAGTCTTGCTCTGTAGCCCAGGCTGGAGTGCAGTGGTGCGATCTCGACCTCCACTCACTGCAAGCTCTGCCTCCCGGGTTCACGCCATTCTCCTGCCTCAGCCTCCCGAGTAGCTGGGACTACAGGCGGCCACCACCGCGCCCGGCTGATTTCTTGTATTTTTAGTAGAGACGGGGTTTCACCGTAGTCTCGATCTCCTGACCTCGTGATCCGCCCACCTCGGCCTCCCAGAGTGCAGGGATTACAAGCGTGAGCCACCGCGCCCGGCCAATATGGGACTCTTGAAGGCAACAGCAGATTGAGTATTGTTTTTAAATCCAATTTTCCACTGTATGTCTTTTAAATAGAGCATTTAGGCTATTTACTTTCAAGGTTAATATTGATATGTGAGGTTTTGTTCCTCTCTTAGCATCGTTAGCTGGTTGCTTTGTACAATTGTGTAGTTGCTTTATGGGATCTGTGAACTTCATACTTACTTGTCCTTTTATGGTAGCAAGTATTATCCTTTCATTTCCATGTTTAGAACTCCTTTGATCATTTCTCATAAGGCTGGTCTGATGATTATGAATTCCCTTAGCATTTGTTTGTCTGGGAAAGGTTTATTTCTTTTTCATTTATGAAGTTTAGTTTGTCAGGATATAAAATGCATGGATGTCATTTATTTTCCTTTAAGAAGGCTAAAAGTAGGTCCCCAATTTCTTCTGGCTTATAAGGTTTCTGCTGAGAAGACCGCTGTTAGAGTAATGGGATTTCCTTTATAGGTAATTTTGCCCTTTATGGTTTCAAGATTTTTTCATTAGCATTGACCTTGGATAGCCTGATGATCATATACTTTGGTGATGGTCATCTTGTACACTATCTCACAGGTTTCTCTGAATTTCTTGTATCTGGGTCTTGAAATCTAGCAATATTAGGGCAATTTTCCTGAACTATTCTTTCAAATATGTTTTTCAACTTGCTTACTTTTTCTTCTTCTGTATCATAATGCCAATTAATCATAGATTTGGTTGCTTTACACAATCTAAATTTTTAAATTACAAAATTTAAAAATTTTGTCTGACTGGGTTGCTTTGTGTTGATTTCAACTTTCTCTTGGATCTCATTGAGTTTCTTTGCAATTTATACTTAAATTCCTTATCTGTCATTTTAAACTTTTGACTTGGGTTAGGATCCATTGCTAGAAAGCTAATGCAATCTTTCGGAGTTGTCAAAACACTGTCTTTTTGTACTGCTGGAGTTCTCCTGTTGATTTCTACTCATCTTAGGGAACTGTTGCTTGTTATTTTTGAATTTTCTATCATTTTGATGGGACGGTTTTTAATTTCTTATCTTTACCCTTAAAGTTATGACTACGGTGCATGTTGTGTATAATCATCCAGTTTTGTTTCCGGGTGCTTTCGTGGGAGCCAAAGCTCTGAATGGGTTCCTTTGATGTGGATAGGCTCTGTGTGATAGCTTTCTAAGATGCTGCTTGTTGTAGGGATATATTGGGCATGTGAGCCCATACACCATATTCTGTGGTGCTCTCAGTGTGGAGGTCTCAGGAAGCGCATCTTGTGTACTAGCGGTTAAGACACCTGGTAAGCAGATTTTTTATTTGGTAGTGCAATTCAGACTCCATTCCAGTAGGTGGAGCAGAAGAGTAAGAGCTGGCTCACTCTCAGCTTAGGTGGAAGTGCCCACCCTGATGGGGAGAGACTGTGTTGGGGTGTTCTAGGTTCCTGGGGTAGAGAGTGGGAGTGAAGCCTTGTCCTGAGCAGCCAGGAACATGATTCTCCTCCCTGTCATGGCCCTGTTTCAGGGCTCACAACCTCCAGTTCATTTAGACTTTGTTCTTTGGCTCCCAGCTGCAGTGTGGCTGTGGGCCTTTGGATATGGCTATGCCCCTCTGGCAGCTACCATCAAACCGGGCTCAGGGCTGAGCCTCTTCCCTCTGTCTAGAGCAGACAACTGTATGGCTTGTCTGGCCTCTATTGCCAGGGTGCTGCTGCTCTGTGTAGGGAGAGGGAGTTGGGCCCCAACCTTCATGCAAGCCCAAGCAGCACAGGCTGAATTTCTGCCTCATGAAAAAGCACTTTCTCCAAGTGTACATGTGCCAGCCCCTAGTGGGGAGAACCTCTGCAGTATCCACAATAGTAGATGGGGTTGGGGTCGGATTAATAACCCCCTCTCCCTCCCTCTTCCCAGCTGCTGGGTGCTGCTCATTTTAGAGATTGGTGCTGCACTTTCATTTCCTTTGTCCCAAAAAGGGCTTTGATGGGCGGTACTCCCTCCTCCCTTGGGGCAGCCTACACCAAGGGTTAGATCTCTAGGGACTCCACAGCTCCCCAGGGACTTGATTGTCCGCTGTGCTTGCGAAAGTCTGAGGGGATTATAAGGTATGTTTGCTGAGGATCTGCTGGTTCATTGTCTTGGGGGCAGAGATTTCCCAGGCAGGACAGTGGCCCATGATAGGTACGTAACCAGTATGGTACTCACCATCTCAGTTTGGGTCTGAGTGGGGTGGGGGAACCTCTGTGCGAACTGGCTACCTGGTCCTCTGTCCTCATGAAGTTCCCAAATCATCACGGACAGTGCTGTCCAGGGTTGTGAGTGTGGAGAGTCTTCCCAACAGTTTGGCAGGCAGCAGTTGCCACAGAGGTGAGGGGAGCAGAGAGGCACTCCCACTACCCTTTGCTCCACATTGCTCTGGGGTCGGTCTCAGCCGGACCCTTGCTACTTTCCTCTTCTGCACCCCAGCTGTCCTGGCTCTCTTCCTTCACTTTTCTTTTGAGAGCCTGTCCATTCACAGTAACTTTGAGAGCCCGTCCATTCACAGTAACTGTGATCCCTGTCCCCTTTTTTCTTCAGTTCTGTACTCTTTTTACTCTCTTTCTTTTGGTCAGTTGGATTTAAGTTCCTCCTATATAATGGATTGGGTGGGTTGGATTCTAGCAAAGTTCATTTTCTGCAGTTGAGTTTTATGGGTGTATGAATTGTCTTTGTGACTCAGAAATAATGGTTGTGAAGGCATATCTACCTTCTTTCCTTCTTAAATACGTTTCACTTATTTCTGGCTTTATGAATTCCCAGCCCTGTGTTTGAATTATTTTCCATGTAATTTTCAAAAGTCAGGGGTCCTGGGTCTGAATGTGTCCCCTTTATGGCCATTGCCATTTTTTGGCATGTATCCTTTGATGGGTCATTTAACTTCTTTAAGCTTTAGTTTTCTTGTTAGTAAATGAGAACTATTAATATCTATTTTAGATGTATATTATAAATATTAAATAAGAAAAGTATACATAAAAACATGCAGAATATTCAGGTCATATGCTAAGTGATCCATAAATATTACTGCCAGTTGAATGACTTGAAAAAAATTATCTTCTCTGTCAGAAGAAATATTCTCTTCTCCTATAGATGAGATGCTAATGCCATTTGGTCACTCTTTTTTGTTACTAAGAATCAGGGCCCTTCAGCCTCAAGATCACAATTGCAAGAATTAAGAAAAATGATCTTTATTTTGCATTCAAAAATAGTGGTGTGTTTCAATAATAGTGTATTATGATTATTTATAAGTAGTTTTGATATGTGGCAGGAGCATCCTTATTTTAGATGATGTATACAAATTTATTTTTATAGAAATAAATGGTTCAATTTGTCCAAATTATTATTATAGGAAGACTTCTGAATGTTAATTATGACTTCTGCTAACATTATCGGTAGAAGAGTAATTTGGAATAACCCCCCCCCCCCCATGAAGGGAGATTAGAAAATCTAGGCAAATAATTTACAGATATCAGAGAACAAACAAGCTAGTAGAGAGTTATAGGGCTGAGATCTTAGAGGAGACAAAAACACGCAAAGATGTGCCCAAAATTTAGGGCTACTTTCTCCTGGTACGTTTACCGATTCTAGAAGAGTCAGCGGGAAGTTTAGTCGCACTTTTGACGGGCCCTTAAAGCAAAAGATGCAAAACGTTAGAGTCCAGAGTCTTACAAAGAAGGATTCCAAGTAAGCCCTATACTCAACCTTTCAGTTTGGGGTTCCACAGAATTTGCTCCAGGACAGACTTCTTAGAAGCTATAGCTTTCAGTCATCTCAGTCATTGAATTTGCATTAAGAAGACTCTGTATTGTCAGTGCCCGGAAGCCTAGTAGAAGCAAATAAATATCTTCTCTTAAAGAAGATACACCAACCTTTGCCTCGGAAGTATTTATACTTTTCCAATAAATATTTATTTATTTATTTATTTATTTATTTATTTATTTATTATTTGCTAGAGATTGGGTCTCCTTTGTCACCCAGGCTGTTCTGAAATCCCTGACCTCGGTTGTCCTCTTGTCGTCATCTCCCAAAAGTTGCCTTTTTTAAAATCTTACCACACAAATAAAAAGAAAAGCCTAGGCACAAACAAGGGGTCAGGGTGATGGTGACACTCCTGACATGTGTGGGGTGTGATCAATTCTAAGCTCTGTATTTTATTTTGTGCAATGCACTTTTCTGGTCTGCAATTTAAAAATTTTTAAAAAAAGCAAAGCAAATAAACAATTATGAAACGATTGTTGGGAGCACCCTGGAGATATGTTTGGCTCCTCCTTTATTTTGTAGTGACATGTAGTTATACAATTTATGTGGACCACAGAGTGACGTTTCAATACATGTATACATGTGGAATGATTTCAAATTTGGATCATCTGGGTATTTATGCACCTCAAACATAGCATGTCTTTGTGTTGTGAACACTCCACAAATTCCTCTCTTTTAGCTTTTTGAGGACTATACAGATAAGTTGTTAACCATATTCACCCTTACAGTGCTGCAGGAACATCAGACACATTCTGTCTATCTAGCTGTAATTGGTGTCCTCTGTCTAACCGAGTCTCTCTCCGTTCCCTATACTTCTCAGGCCTCTAATTACACACAATTCAATTCTCTATTTCCATGTAGCCACTCTTATATTTTGCATGTCCAAATGGATGACATGTTTTAAGGAACTCTGAGTGTGGGAAAGATATGGACATGACTATAGGAACATTCAGAAAAGTTTTTTTCCCTTCACAAAAGGATTTAATTTTCTAGATATCTCACGAAATATATGTTCCCTATCTCCTTAAGGGTTCACATGGCATAATCAAAAATTTTTCAGCAGAAATAATAAAATCAGGCTGCTCAGTCTCCGAAAATAAA
Source organism: Rhinopithecus bieti (assembly GCF_001698545.2). Classification (NCBI taxonomy): domain Eukaryota; kingdom Metazoa; phylum Chordata; class Mammalia; order Primates; family Cercopithecidae; genus Rhinopithecus; species Rhinopithecus bieti. The sequence goes on along the minus strand of NW_016826783.1, from coordinate 980,458 downwards.
ATGTTCATCAGAAGGCCTAGAAAGTAGGTGGATTTGATAACTCCTCTAACAAGAGGAAGCAACATAAACCCCTTCTCATTTGTGTTTGTTTTGTGAATCTTAAGATGATGAAAGTTCAAAAGAGGGAGAGTGAATGGCAAAAAACAGGAATTATTAAATCTGTTGAAATGCAGCAATGTGGTCTACCATGGGAATTATCTTACTTGTTTGGGTAAATTACCATTTGTTTCACAATGTACTATGTGTTCGCCTTAATTTTCTTTCTTTCTTTTTTTTTTTTTTTTTTTGTTTTTGAGATGGAGTCTCACTGTCACCCAGGCTGGAATACAGTGGCGAGCTCTTGGCTCACTGCAACCTCCGCCCTCCAAGTTCAATGGGTTTTCCTGCCTCAGCCTCCAGAGTAGCTGGGATTACGGGCACCTGCCACTGCGCCTGGCTAACTGTTTGTATTTTTAGTAGAGGCAGGGTTTCACCATCTTGGTCAGGCTGGTCTTGAACTCCTGACCTCATGATCCACCTGCCTCAGCCTCCCAAAGTGCTGGGATTACAGGCATGAGCCACTGTGCCTGGCCTGTTGCTTATTTTCTACCTCGGTACTTGTCAGTTACTGGAAGCACTATTTTCCTTTCTCCTAACACCGAACATTGAACATACTTGATTTAGATGTGTCGTTCACCTCCTATGATGTATTTTTCTCATTGTTTTCATTTCAAGCATTATTTTCAAATAACTTCCACTCCAGAAAGTAGACTGCATTTTTTTTTTAAATAAATCAAGGGCCTTAAAATTTAGAGAGCCCTTGGAAATCACTAGTTCATCGTCAGTACAGGTATACTTTCCATCATATCAGTGGCAGATGGATTTCTAGCCTGTACTTAAACACTACTGGCGTCAGGGAGCCCATTGTCTGGCAGGACAGCTCTGCATTTTTGCAAAACCCTACTACTGAGAAAGTTCTTTTCTGCATGAAGTTGAAATGTGTAACCCTGTATATTCTACTCATCTTTACCCACTTCTGTCTATCTTTATTATGATGTGATTATTTTTATTTCAATTTTCTCAGTAATCAGCATCCGCTAATTAGTGTATGTATTGCCAAAGATTTCCTAATGTCCACCGCTGGGCATATTACAGGCTTAAATTAGTGTGATGTGTGTGACTACCACAGGTAGATCTCCTATGCCAAAACTACTCCAGTTACCACTGAGAGGGGCCTAGAGAACAGTTGCTTTAGGCAGAGCTTTGTCTATGATGCAAAAGAGAATTGTTACTGATTAGCTCTTGTAACTAAGAAGCTGGATTAAATATAGCTTTCTGTATTATGTTCTTCAAGCTCATTTTCAGTAGTTACCAAAGTTTTTGTCTGTGCCAGGGACTTTCCTGACTGAGAAAATTATCAATAATTTCTACTTGTAACCAATTCTGGTTTACTTGGATATTGGGAGGAAAGGTACTTTAAGGCAACTTTCACATTGTTTGGAATAAAACTAGTCAAAATGTAGACCAAAATGGAAAGAATGTAATTTTACTTACATTTATCTGTTCTGAAGACATTGTTCAAAGGCCTACAAGTAACACCTATGTAGCCTACAAATCCAGAATATTTATATATATATGTTTTAAAATGCCTTAAAGTTCATATTAAAATTGGCTCCTATATTTTTTGTATCAACTGAATAGTTCCTCTTTTTTCCTAATATGTTGCGCAAAAATGTAGAAGCAGCTGTGGGCTTCCTTTTCCTTCTTATTTTTTCCCCCGTCCGTCATCTGATAAGCCAGTTCATCTCCTTTCTCGGCCGTAATTTGTCAGGGTTCAGGCCCCATGGATCACTCCCCCGACACCCTTGTGTATCCTCTTCCAGTTTGAAGCAAGTCAGTCTTGGGCTCTTAGGAAAAGTTGGGCAGAGAGGGGACATGCTATTCCAACCGTGAAGGGAGAGAAACGTTTTTAATCCACATTGGTGACAACGTGATTATAGAGGCACTTCCAGACAAGAGATGTTTTACATCGGATGGGAGTTCTGCTGATCCATAGGAATTTTCATTGTTTTTCACCAAGTCTGTATTGTTATTGTTGTTGATATTTTTGAAATTGGAGGTTGATTACAGACAGGTTTATCTACTTCTGGACTGTAGCTCTGATCATAGCATGTTACTTCCTTTCTCTACACTGTTCCCCTGAGGGTAAATTTGGTGTGGGAGTTAGGACTGCAGGTGAGCAAGAACATGTGTACTCTCTGTCTGTTTCTTCTCTAATTTCTAAGTCTATAGACAGTAGAGACAATGTGATGCACAGTTTGATGCAGCATTCACATTGGAAGTAATAAATGGGGATTTAAACATTTTCTGCCTTTTCTTGCATAGTTTACTGTTCTTTCTTCCAGTGATGCAGGATGTGGAATTTGAGGAGGAGGAAAAACTAATTTTACACTATTGAAACAGAAGAGGCCGGGCGCGGTGGCTCAAGCCTGTAATCCCAGCACTTTGGGAGGCCAAGACGGGCGGATCACGAGGTCAGGAGATCGAGACCATCCTGGCTAACACGGTGAAACCCCGTCTCTACTAAAAGTACAAAAAACTAGCCGGGCGTGGTGGTGGGCGCCTGTAGTCCCAGCTGCTCGGGAGGCTGAGGTAGGAGAATGGCGTGAACCCGGGAGGCGGAGCTTGCAGTGAGCCGATATCTGGCCACTGCCCTCCAGCCTGGGCGACAGAGCGAGACTCCGTCTCAAAAAAAAAAAAGAGAAACAGAAGAAATCTTGGATTGGTCCCTACCTGGCTTTGGGGTCAGATAAGTTGGGGGGGAACATCATCATGAAGTTCCGGAAAGTTGATGCTGGCCTTGGCAATGGCACAGTCCCGTCACATACCACAGGCTCATGCCCTGAACATTCTTAGCAGCCCCTTTCCACCCTTCTCCTGTGCCTACCCCTGTGCCTCTTTCCTGCCTCCTGCCTGCTCCTGCTTTGATAGTCCAACTTCTTTTCTATGTGGTTCAGGAACCTGCCAGGTTATTTTCCCTGTGTGTGTAACACGGAGTTAATGATACCTTCCTTGCTTGACTCTCATGAAAACTAAAAGCAAAACATGCCTAGTTCTGGTGCAGTGCCTAGAGCAAAGAAAGCCGTCTGTAATCAGCAACTCATTATTTGGAAGAATGTGTCTACACTTACCTTTACTTCCTGTAGCTTAATGAGGAGGAAGGACTTGGGAGACTTAATCGGGGTTTCCTTGGTTTGGGCTTGAGATGGAACAGAATGGCCAGAGAAGCAAAATTTCAATTACTCATGTGTAGATTTCAGATAAGAGCGGTAATCAGGCTGTATCCTCTTGAAGGTTAGAGGAGAAAACACGTGAGTATCTGTCTGTTATTGTATGTGCCTGTGTGTTCACTGGGGTAGAGAGTGTTGAGTGGAGCAGACAATATGGCCTTCACATGTTATTTTCTATTTCCTAAATTTTCAATTAATTCAGTGAAAGCACTTATGGTTATTACTTCCAATATCTTTTTTCTTTTCTTTTTTCTTTTCTTTTTTTTTTTTTTTGGCAACCTGCATGCCTTGCTGGTTGTGTGTTTGATGCACTTCACCTTTGGATTCAGAATAGGACATTCATTTCTACTGTCTGGAGAGAAATTTTAAAGATACACATGTAAAGTAACTCAGAAATTCAACTCATCGTAAAGGTGTTACAAGGTGTTAATACAATTCCTGAAAGTGAGGTTTGGTCCCATGTTCCCTTGCTGACTTGTGGAAGTGGGAGTGGAACAAGCGGTAGAACTTCCAATGTGCTGCTTGGGTCTTCAGTGGACCGTGTGAGAGAGGATGCAGACGGCAGAAGAGCTCTGACCCATTTTATTGGGAAGGACTCTGGCACAAACAGCCTGGGGCTCACATGTGTTTCCTTTGCTGATGTACAGGAGAACTCTGACATTGCTTACATTTCTTTCCCCGAGGACATGCATCACCTGCAAATGTCAAATGATAATTTTGTGCTTGCCAAAGGGAATTAGCTTCCTGAAAATGGAACCACTTCGGGATTGCAAAAGGAGGATGTATTCTGTATAGACCTCCTCGTTGGGTCTTTTAGGCTCTGCTGAGGAATTTTTTCAGGTACTTTTGAGAAAAAAAGTATTAGTTATGACTCTGTTGTTTCTATAGAAAACAAAAAATGTTGGTAAAAAGGCTTAAGGTTGAAGGCACAAGAAGTCCTCTCTACCTACTACTAAATGTCTCATTTAAAATAAGAGCAAATGCTTTTTAGTACAGTGAAATAATCATGCTTCCAAATGCTGTATATATTTGCTCATAATCCTCCCAACAATCTTATGAGATATTAACCCCAGCTTGCCAAAGATAGATCAAGAAAAGTTAAATGGCCACTTACATTTAGAAAGGGGCAAAGTCAAGATTCAAATCCATATGTTCTAGCTCAAGTTTGTGCTCTTAACTAGTTATGTTATATTTAGCCAATCACCAGGAAGTTATTCTGTACCTTCCCAAACGTTTTAATGTTTCAAAATATCTGAAGGATAGGGATTACTCATCCCTCTTTCCACCTGAATGTGAATATCCTATAGAGATGGTAGTTGTCACAGCATTTGATGGCTCTTTCTGGAGAGACTCTCAGCCTGGAAGCTCCCATGCCCCCATTGATGGGCCAAGCTGCCTGAGACTTAGGCAGGTGCATCCGTTCTGGGAAGCATTAATTTGGCTTTGTCCCGCTATGACTGAGAATGTGTGGTGTGACTGGCACATGTCAGTAGGTACTTGATTTTATGACTGAGAAGCGCTAAGAAGAATTTGAGGCCTATGTGCAGAGAGATGAGATGCTCTTGGTGCACACTTAGACTCAATTCCATAAGCTCTGAATGTCATCCCCAAAGCCTGTAAATCACATACCTTCCACAGAAGCTGGTAGGGGGTTGCCTCAGTATCTAACCACGACCTTCCTCAGTGGGGTTCCCCTGACTTCTGGCTGACACTGAACTGTTTTTTGAGGCTAGTTTGATCCTTCTGCCTGTGACCTTTTCAGTTTAAGACTTGTAATTGTCTCTCCTGCGCTTAAAACCTCTTTCGTTAAATGATCCTCTCTTGACATGTTCCTCAGCTCTGTTTAACCTGTACTGTTTCAGCTAATAACCTCTATTTTGTTCTCATCTTGCAGAGTTTCAATTCCATTTTTTTTCTTGACTCTTTTCCCCATTTATTCTCCCAGATGGATTTTATAGTCTTTTCTTAGGTTCAAAATCAGCATTTGAAATTTGTATTGAAGTTGCTTTAAATTTAGGTATTGATTTAGGAAGAGTTGATTTGTTTATAATGATAAATCCTTTCAAACCTACTATTGTATAGTTTTCTATCTATTTGAGATTTATTTTCCATCTCTCTGTAAATGTTTATATGCTTTAAATTTAGTTCCTATCTATTTGTTGATGTGTTTATTTCTATAGATTTTATATTTTTATTCCTTCTTTAAATGGGAATATTTTATCGTATTTTCTAATAGGATATTGCTAGTATATAAAGCCACTATCAATGTCTGAATATTTATTTTGTAACTAGTCTTCTTTCTAAAATTTTTTGTTATCTCTTAGAGTTTTTCAGTTGATACATTTTTTAAAAAAAAATCATTTTATTGAATTTTGCTGCATGGGACTTCATATTTTCCATTTGGCTTGATTCCTGCTTGCAGCATTTTCTCGTAGAGATTTATTGCTTAATTCTTAGTGTTCTCATTGTCAGCAAACTTTGCTTATTATGCATCAACCATATTTCTTTTCTTAGTAGTTTTTCAAGAACATGAAAACAGTTACTCAAAAGTTTGATATCAATATTGACTTGGATTCAAATTTACCATACCTCTTAGACTTAGGCATTTGAACATGGAGCCTCTCTCTTAAGAGCAGAGAATTGTTACTATATTCTTAATTTTATTCTCCACATTTTTACCCTTCGAGGCCTCGACTGTGTTCCACCTGGCTCACTGGTGGGACATGAGATCCCAGAAGGCTCCTTACATGGGACTGCACAGTTTAGAATTATATATGAACGGCCGGGCGCGGTGGCTCAAGCCTGTAATCCCAGCACTTTGGGAGGCCGAGACGGGCGGATCACGAGGTCAAGAGATCGAGACCGTCCTGGCTACACAGTGAAACCCCGTCTCTAACTAAAATACAAAACTAGCCGGGCGAGGTGGGGGCCGCCCTGTAGTCCCGCTATGGGAGGCTGAGGCAGGAGATGGCGAACCCGGAGGCGGAGCTTGCAGTGGAGCTGAGATTCCGGCCCTGCACTCCAGTCCGGGCGACAGAGCGAGACTCCGCTCAAAAAAAAAAAAAAAAAAAGAATTATATATTGAAAAATAATTCAAAAATGACAGGGTAGTAGCATTATGGACTCAAGTATTTACATGATTTATTTTTAGCTGTGAACTTCACAATCTTTGAATTTTGAGTTTATTTTTGGGGATCTGATAGGTCACAAAGCATATTCATATAACCAAAATGCCTTTAGCAGAGATCTGCGTAATTTTTAAAAATCATAACTGTGATAGTGATAACAATAATAGCAACTTTGTGATACTGAAATCTTCGTAATTAAGGCTTTACATTCATTTCTTCTCATAACACAGTGAGGTTAAGTGTTATAATTCCGCTCTTTTAAAATGCATGTCATGAAGAGGTTTACTAAGTTGGCGTCAAAGAAACACATTTAGCATGTTGGAGCCAAGGTCTGAACCTGACAAATCTGTCCGCTTAAGGGACACTTAAGACCACTCCTAGTTGCTAGTGATACAAATAAGTTTGATAGAGAAATACATAGTATTCCTTTAGATACTGTTTAGAAGTTCCATTGGGGAAGGTAGACATTCAATAGTGAACATATAGTATGAAAAAAACTATAAATATACTATAATGGAAATATACGCGCTCTCTCGCTCATGGGACTCGCGCGATATAGTTCCCTAACTGCCATTAGCTTATTTGTCTCTTCGCTCGTGAATTTGCTCTCTCTCTCATTGGTCGCTCAACCAAAATTGGTTTAGCAATTTTCATTTATGGTATGAGCCAAAGATAGGGGAAATTTTTTAGCTGGCTTAAATAATGAACGTCGACTCATACTTGATAGCAGTATCTTCCTTGAGAGACGGCTGAATAATCGACTTCTGCATCTGGAGACGAATCCTTCAGGCTTTCAACGCATTAAAGTGTTCCAGTCCGCTTTAGCCTCCACTCATGTTCATGCCCTATGATGCTTAGTTTCCTTAGGGTCCTATCCTTATTTGTCATCTATTCTTGGCTTATAAGTCCTACTTCAGCTTATATTTATGCTGCTTTATTCATCGCAAGGCTGTTGTTTCACGGGGCTAAAACGTGTAAATTACCAAAAAAAAAAAAAAAAATCAATCTTGTCTATTTTGGAAATACAATCAAAGGCTGTTCCCCAATAAAACTTGAGTCAGCCAAATATGTTTAACCTGCATAATCAATATTGCATAGATAAAATAACTGACGGAATTAACTTTTTGCTTTCATCAGGGTCCTTAGTTTTATATTGACCTAAGTAGGTATGGCTAAACAGTTAAACTAGTTGTGTTTGTTGCACATTAGTTTCACTCCTTAAATTGTCCTTTGCTTTTATGTAAAGGTATAATTTGATGATTAACAACTATTGAAAAGCCTGAATTATAATAATTTTTTTTTTTTTTTTTGAGACGGAATCTCTCTCTGTTGCTCAGGCTGGAGTGCAGTGGCGCGATCTCGGCTCACTGCAAGCTCTGCCTCCCGGGTTCACATCATTCTTCTGCCTCAGCCTCCCAGGTAGCTGGGACCACAGGTGCCCGCCACCATGCCCGGCTAACTTTTTGTGTTTTTAGTAGAGACGGGGTTTCGCCATGTTAGGATGGTCTCGAACTCCTGATCTCGTGATCTGCTCGCCTTGGCCTCCCAAAGTGCTGGGATTACAGACGTGAGCCACCATGCCAGGCCCTGAATTATAATCTTTGTCAAACTGAATATTAATGTTGCTCTCTTGTGTAGTTTAATGAGAACAACTTTTATTTTTAAATGAGTTTTTATGTTAAGATGTTCATGTCAGTCGATAATTACCAAATGCACATGGGTGCTGCAATGGTCTGTACTTAGTATGATCTGAGAGCCCTTGAAAAGTCACATTTGGGTTCTTCTACAATAATTTAGTGAGTTCTGGACCTGGTGTGACTGTTGCTTGCTCTTGAGCATATGTCTATAACAATAACACCTTTTCAATTCTGATGAAGAAAAGTGACATTCAGTTTTTTATAAATACACTGTCCAAGGGCAGTTCTAAAGCACCTGAGAATATGACAGCATGAGCCATGATTTATCCTCAAAGTGGTCTCTTCTCAGTTCAAGGTAACATAGCAAAAATAAGTAAGTAAATATATTAAAAATCCGTATTACTACTGTGGCAGTTATGAGAATGCACTGCTTGGACTGTGGGGAGCATGATTGACTTATAGCACCAGTTGCTGTGCATTGAAACCTTTACTTCATTTCCAAGACAGGCTTCCCACGGGCTACACTCATCAATGACTGAGTGGAGGCAGCGATGCAAAGGCAGACCTGTTTCTTGGTGACATGGAACTCCTGATAATAAATTTTGGCTTAAGGACTCCAAAGGCCTTGCTGACCTCACCTAGAGTTGCACTGCTGTCTAAGACAGCTCTGCTAAACTTTCCTTCCCTGTGTCCTTCACCCAAGTTAAAAGTCAGTTCTACATGGTGGTTTGATAGCACTCCCAGTCTCTCTTGATTCCCCTCTTATTTTCCCTTATGGATGTTGCCCCAATAAATCTCTGTGTAGCTATTCTGTGTCATCTTGATATCTGCTTCTTGGAGGACCTGTTTTAATACTAGCACCTTCAAAGCTAAACCAGTATTATGGGCTTAGTTTAAGGCTAACTGGTACTCATGAGTGTGCGTTTTATATTGTGCTTTGAGGTAACTGTGTAATCGTGTCTTTCAGCAAGCTAGACTCAAAGGGTAGAACTTTAAAACAACTGTTTGTCTTCTACTGCCCCTTCAAAATTGTTTTTAGAATTTGTTCTTCCCACCATCTTTGATGACAACTTGAGCAGATGCCATTGACTTTTATTCTCAGGTAGCAAAAATGTCCTTTGAACACTTGCACTAAAGTCTCAGTTCATCAATTAAAGTGTTCACTCCTATACAGTAAGGAAAAATCTATTAAAGTTGTGTTACAATTCTTTCTCTCCCCCAGTTAAGGCCTGTGCAGCTGTCTCTGAGTTTTGGCAAGTGTTATAGCTGAGACCTTCTCTTTGGGGTTGTTGGGGAAACCTGTCATCACAGGGGGTCTCTTACTCCTGCTCCACTGGTAAGGCCAAGTACAAAGTGATTCAGACTTTTTAACTACAATTCTCCCTCATCCCTGAGACACCTATCCTAATAACTTCAGCATCTTTCTGGTGAGGTATCCAAACCCATTCTGGTGGCCTTTCTGTGCAGCATCTAAGACAACCCCACACAGATTCTCACACGTGTATGGTCCACATTTCTTCCATGGAAAATAGTGCACATCATTTGTCCAATGAATTCTTGGTATGCAGCCTCTCCCAACATAGCAACCTCACTACAGAACACTGTCCATCCCAGCAGGGAGACTGTTACAGTCTCTTTTCCTTTAGATTTCTCAGGCATCGTGCCTCTCAAACTCTAGGACGTACAAATTGAGCTCTGTATCAGTCCATTTCAAGACATTCTCCTTAGGCTTAATGGTTGGAAAAGCATCCCCTGTTTCCCATAGATCGGGTTGTAGTGGGGTAAGCAGGGCCATGATTACACAGCATTCTCTCCAAAATTCCTCTAAACTCCAGGCTCCTTCTTGGCCCCTCCAACCTTATAAAAGCTGGAGTTGAATTTTCTGTTCCATGTCCATGTCACTAAACTAATGTTAAGCAACCTTCTCTATGTTTGCGGTCCCACTTTGCAGTGTGAAAATAGTTGGCACCTATTCAGTAGATTGATATTCAGTGTGTGGTCCAAGTACCAGCAGCAGCTTCACCTGGTACCTTGAAGAAATGCTGAATCTTAGGTCTCATCCCAGACCTACTGAATGGGAATCTGCATTTTTACCTGGTGCCCAGGTGACCTATATTCACAGTCACTTTTGAGAAGCACTAGCTTAGAGTACTCAGATGAAACAGAAGAAATAACCCATTGTAACACTCAGTTACAACAGTATTATTCAACAAATGTATTGACCACTATCAGGTTCAAGACATACTCAAAAGACTTACTTAGGGTCTTATAGAAAGGATTAGTATAGTAGTTCCATGAGATTTTGGAGGGGAAACATTATTTTATGGCCGGAGATTCAGAAACTGAATGATTTGACTGGAGTCTTGAAAGACACACAGCACATGTCCATGTGGAATTGAGGAATTGGTCATTTTATGTACAGGGATTAGAGTAAACAAAGGTACAGACCTTAGCTATATTTAACTAGAAGAGAGAGCATGTGAAGGCAATAATGAGGGCAATAATGTGGAAACCTTGAATGCTGGATTGGAGTTTGAACTTCATTTAGAAATGAAATGAGAGGGTCACCTTGGTGGGGTGTGGAGTGATTCTCCTTAGCTGCTGCTGTTGAATGATAGCTTGAGACTTTCATTCAGATGTGAAGCTTACACTCTGGCTGGTTCAGAAAGCATAGGTCTGGAGATGAGGGCTGGGTTGTGATAGGTCAGGGATTTCACGTTTCATCACATGATCTTTTGATGCTGTTCATTTCTCTATTTGGAAAAAAAAAATCTGTGATAGACCAAGAACTATGGCCTCAAGAACTGTCAGCAGAATTTTAAGAGGGGAACGTGCTGGATATAGTATTTTGGAGTCTGCTTTGGAGAAGTGCCAATTTTCTTTTCCCCTTCACAGCAAAACTTCTCTAGTTGTCTGTATTTACTGTCTCTCATTCTCCAACTCTCATGCTCTCTTCAATATGGATTATGCCCCATTCTGATAGTATCTCCTCCCCAGCTGCCAGAGTACCCTTTAGAAATAGTCAGATTATAACAATTCCCTGTTTTTGCATTTAAACAACTTAGAATACACACTAACTTCCTTACCGTTGCCTGACGTTTAGAATGGTCTGGCTCTGGCCTTTCTCTCTGACCCTGTCTTATACTCTTCTACCCCCTTTAACTTTACTCTAGTCTTCCAGGCCAGCAGCAGAGTAAAGCACAAAGTAAGAGAGATCTAGGGAAAAAGAAAAAGTTTTGTCTGTTTCTCTCTCTCTCTCTCTCTCTCTCTCTCTCTCTATATATATATATATATAGGCATGTAAATATGTCTTTAATATTCAGAAGGATATATGATAAATTAATAGTTATAGCTATTTTAGGTGAGAGAGAGGACACTAAGCTTAAAATGAAGAACTTTTGTCTATACTATTTGTCTATACTATACTATACTATATATCCCCATATATTTCTGAAGTATATTCCTGAAATTTCTGAAGTCAGAGGCCTAACGAAAAGGCTCAGTTAGGATGCAGCCTTTCTCTTCTCCAAATGCCTCAAATAAAGACAATTTGACCATTCCTATTTAGTGTTCTGCTAGTTGTGTGGTTATAGCTCTACTCTAACATTGCTTTGTCCTTCAAATATTTATGGGACCTCCAGTCTATATGTACTTGTCTAAGATAGTCACTGCTCCTTCTTTCAAGTTTTACTTTGCATGACTGTGTTGGTGCCCATTTCTCCTTCAAAATTATTATCTATTTTACCACATGTACTATTTGTTAGTTGGCTTTGTCCATTTTGACAACTTGTCTCAGAGGTTTTTTTCTGACAGGAGATATGGATCTAACTCAATTCTCCCCAATGTGTAAGCGAATTTGGTGTTTTAATGGAGAACTTGAGACAGCTCTTTGTAAGGAGATTATGAGGTGCTGATAAATTACAATGCCTGGTATGCTATGTAGCTTGATGACTATCAGGCACTTTTTCATTTATTCCTCCTTTAACTTGTAATGGAATCTGGGCCCCAAGTGTAATGAGTTATTTTCTAGACAGAAAATATCAGAGGCACAGAAGTTTAAATAACTTAATTATCTTTGTAGTAACTTCTAGGAGTGGATCCAGAAGGAGTTGTGACTTCAGGTCTATCTGTAATTCATCTAGTAGTAGTTCATCTGTTTGTTCACCTGTCCATCTCTCTTGGTCCACAAAGGATTTGAAATGGTTAACTGTGTGTAGTTATATGACTGATATTCTTAGATGATTAATATCCAAGAGGAATTCATCAAAATAACATTCAGATTATTGTTAGAATAACTTGCTTGTAAAATAAGTATTGTGATGGGAGCAACACTCATTTACACATAGACTCTGGGGTTTTTAGAAAAGAATAAGCCTTCCTCTTGAAGAGACATTTCATGTATGTGAAATGACTGTGAACGTTTCTTTGCTTTATCAGTTTAAATGTGCACTGACTATTGGAAAGGAATACAATTAGGTGTGATTTTGCCAGTCCAGAGGTTAGTAACAAGTCATAGAAGATTCAGTAGTCTCAGCTGGACAGAGTGGCCAGGACAGGCCATTCTGGGGATAGATAGCTAGGCTAAAGCACAAGCTCCACTTTGGTGGCTCCCTCTGTAGTGTTTCTTTGTTTGTTTGTTTGTTTGTTTATGAGATGGAGTCTTGCTCTGTTGCCCAGGATGGAATGCATTGTCATGATCTTGGCTTACTGCAACCTCTGCCAGCTAGGTTCAAGCAATTCCACTGCGTCAGTTTCCCTACGGATCTCAGCTGGGACTACAGGGATTCGCCACATGCGTGGCTAATTTTTGTATTTTTAGTAGAGATGGGGTTTCACCATGTTGACCAGGCTGGCCTCAAACTCCTGACCCCAAGTGATCCACCCACCTGGGCCTCCTAAAGTGCTGGGATTACAGGCGTGAGCTACCCCATCCAGGCCCTCCATAGCTTCCTCTCCTTCCTCCCAACTTCCAGGAACTGTAAGAAGCACCACATTCCCAATCCACTTTTATACACATGCCTCCATGTTCTTTCTAAGAATAAACGTGTTGTTTTACTTCATGTGTTTTTTTTTTTTTCTCTCAGTAGATTATAAAAGAAACATCAGCATAAGATAAACAGGTCTGTATCATAATAAATTACATTTTTCTAAGTTATGATACACCTGACAAATGTATACTGTTGAATTTTTTTACCATAGGTACACTTTAAAACATTCTACCAGTTAAACATTTTGACCAAGAAAGTCAAAACCGTCTTTTGATAGCTTGCAAATGATGATCTTTCTAATGGAGATATCCATCTTCATCAAATGTCAGCGAATCTCTAAAGGACATTTTTATTCTCTAATATACTGCTAAGGAGGGTTGGCTGAGTTTGAAATAGGTGAGGATGGAAGGTCTGACCACAACTGCCTCTTTAAGTCAGAGCCAGTACATGGATTGTCAGTGCTGTGGCTTGCAATGTGTTGCCTTATGTATTTTATCTACCAAATAATTCTCCTGAGAGAAAACTTACCAGAGGCTTAGCAGTCCCTTGGTTTTAATCAAGCATGTCCAAAGATGTTGCTATCACTTGATGAGCTTGTAAAGTTCTTTACTTGACAAAGGGCAGTTTTGTCAAGAGTAGAACCAATAGTGATAGCAACTTCAGGATTATCCCTAGCTTCTCTGTGCCTAAGAGCGACAGAACTTTCCAGGGTGTTCAGTGTAAGACGCTATAGCATTTGAGTTGGATGAAATGCTCCCCTTTCTATCTTTCTCCCATGGAAAAATCCAGGTCAGGGTTAAATCTAATTTTCCTCTGGCTCTAAGACTCTGCTCCAAATCATATTACTGAACTTTGCTTGGGAAGCTAGCAAACCCCGATAAGTGGTCTCACTATAAACAGATGGCCATGCATCTCAAGGTGACCTTCTCCAGTAACGCTGCTCTATTTCTTCAATAAATTTGCTTCCTAATACCCCAAGATGGTCATTTAATTGTCTTTTCTTTTTTCCTTTCTACCTTGCTGTTCATGTTCACATTCTGATGAAATTTTTCAAACTGTTAAAGGAAACTAGAAGCATTCAGAGAAGAAGCCCATCATCATCTCACCATCACTGAATTCCTAAACCTAAGCGCATCTGTACTCAAATATTCCCCCTTTGATTAAAATGAAAGAAATTCTCTTGCACTTCATCTGCTTGCAAAATTAGACTGCAACCCATCCACTCTAATTTTTTCAAGCATTTTCTCCTGTAAAGTAGAAGTGCGCTTTAATACACCCCACATTTTAAAAAAAATACTTGGCTGGGCACAGTGGCTCGTGCCTGTAATCTCAGCACTTTGGGAGGCTGATGCGGGAGGATCACTTGAAGTCAGGAGTTCGAAATTAGCCCGGCCAGCATGGTGAAGCCCTGTCTCCAGAAATATATAATATAAAAATTAGTCAGGCATGGTGGTGGACACCTGTAATCCCAGCTATTCAGGAGGCTAGGGCATGAGAATTACTTGAACCTGGGAAGCAGAGGTTGCAGTGAGCCGAGATCCTGCTACCACACTCCAGCATGGGCAAAAGACTGATTCTATCTCAAAAAAGAAAAAAAAAAATTCTTGCACTCCTCCAGGTACCTTATTTCTTTTCTCCCGTTCACACAATGCAAGAGTTTTCTCTATTTGTTGTCTCTACTTCTTCACTTCTTGTTCTCCTTTAAGTTCACTTCTTTTAGAGTTTTTCTACCTATATCTTGAAATGCTTCCATCAAAGCCAAAAATAAAATCCGTACAGTCAAATCTCATTTTCACAGCATAATTTGATATGATTGGTCACTCTCTGCTTATTGACACATTCTCCACCCATGACTTCTTTGAAGCCACATTCATGTGGCTTTCCTCCTACCTCACGGGCCATTCCTCTTTAGAAGTGTCTCCAACTCCTGCATCCAAATTCTAAATTTTGGTGATTTCAGGCCTTTGACCTGGGTCCCTTTCTCTTCTCCATTTGCACTCTCTATGTGATTTCATTAAACCTTACACTTTTCTTTAAATTGCATTTTTATGCTGAGAACTTAGTTTGTATCTTTAGCCCAGATCTCCACTCAGAGCTTAGTACATCTATATCCAATCACCTATGTGAGAGATGTTACATACACTTTTCCAACTCAGTATCTCAAAAAAATAGCTGTCAAAACTGGAAAATTCATTAGCAATCCAATTAACATTATTTCAAAACCTTTCTTTCTACCTGCTCCATCACTGCCACCTAATCCATGCCGTCATCTCTTTTGGTGACCGACCACCAATTTTATAAGCACTTCTCCCTATTTCATTCTTGCTCACTCCCCTTCTCACTCACCAGCCCATTTTTACAAGCAGAAGGAATGAATTAAAAATACATTGATTGAGGTATAATATATAATACACATATTGTAAAGTGCATAAATCTGAAGTGTACACCAAGTAATTAACATCCAGATCAATACCTTTGTTAAGCCCATTTAAAATTTTTAATAATTTTATTTCTAAGATTTCATTTGATTTGCTTAATTTAGATTTCTGTTTTATGGAGAAATTCTCCATCTTGTCACATATTTCCTTCAATATATTTATGATGAGTTTTTTTAAAAGCCTGCCTTGGATAACTCTAACATCTGGATAACCTGTTAATCTGCTTCTATTTTGGTTCCTTTTTTTTTTTCTCTTGATTTTTAGTTATTTGGCTGGTAGTACAGAGACAGAATAAAATCAAGTTTTTTGATTCATAGGCTATTACTATTTTTACTGCTGCTCTGCTGCTATTTCTCTGCCTCTGTCTTTTATTGCCATATTGAGTTATTTTACAATAGAGATGTTTCCTTTTGTTCTCATCTCTCAGAGTCTCCTATTCCTTTCTCCATTGTTTATAGCTATACTTTATAAATACTTCTAAAGCAGAAGAACCTATTTTTTTACTAAATAAAATTGTATTTATAATTCCCAAAGAAAACAAGATAAAAGTGGAGTTACTTCAGGTCAAGTGTTAGAGAGACATGGAGTTCATTCTAGTTGCTCCTCCTTATTATCCTCCCCATTCTTTTTTTTTGAGATGGAGTCTTGCTCAGATGGAGCCCAGACTCTTGCCTGGATTCTATGTCTTTTCAGGTTTGTCTCTTTGTTTTCATGGAAGTCAGTAACTTCCAGAGAAATAATCAATAGGAGAACCACTTTTTCATCTCTTTTTTTTCCCTTGGAGAATATTCATGTTTGGAAATGTTTTGTCTATGCTAACTTAAAAAAAAATATTCTTAGACTGTTTCCCCCAGCCACATACAAATTTCTTGATTCTTTCTCTTTGGATTTCCTTTAACTAAGATTTTCATGATTGATCTCTAATGTTCTTATCTGTTTTATTTTCCTTCCCTTTTCTTCATATTCTGATTCAAATGATTTTCTGAACTCTTTCTCAGCACTTAATAGTTATATTTCAGTTATCAGATTTGTAATAGTCAAGAGTTCTTATTTTCTGATAGTTAAATTTTAGTAGTGTGTTATGATGCAGTATAATTTTTAGTTTCTCCAGAGTATTATACTTACATTTTTTTAAAAGTCTGCTTCCTAATTGTTTCATATGCTGATTGTGGTTCATCTGGGATTTTGCTTTTCCAGTTTGATTGTATCCACCTTTCACATTAGTGGTTTGTTTTTCTTTGTTTTGTAATCCTTGTCTGTGGGTTCATATTGTAACAATAAGACACTGAGAAGATGGCTGGTGCTCTGTGTTCTCTGCTGGACTCTGTGGTAACTGGAGAGTTACACTCTAGGGTATTACGGTTGCAAGACTGAATTTGCGCTGGTGTGTATGCGTTTGTTTAAAAGTGCTGCCAATGTCACTTTCTGGAAATCTCATCTCTAAGGCTCTTCACTTTGTCCGGAGGAAAAGGCCCAGCTTTTCTACCTGAGGGGCATACACCTGCTCCTGTGGTTTCTGGGAGCAGGATGGACAAGAGAACTTATAGTTCAACAGTTCTTATACAGGATTTTATTTAACTTTTTAATTTTCATCTCAGTCTCACTATTTGCCTGGAGTTTCTGGGCCCACAGCTTTTCAGATTTAATTTCTTATGAGAATAAACCTTGGGTATTCTTCCCGAGGCAGTAACAGTCTAAGTGCCCATGATGGTGAACAGGACGTGAGGGGATCTCAGCAATGTTTTCAGATGGGCAATTATTCTCTTGCTCTCAGCTCCTTTCTCTGGTCCCACAATTCTTGCCACCTGCTGCATCTCAATCTGGAGCCTGTCAGCGTTCTTCTGATAAGAATAAATTCAATAACTGCCCACATTAGGCCCTTTCCCATTCTCTTTCCTTCATTCTGAAGGTTTTCATATATTTTATTATTACCCTTTTGTAAAGTCACAACAGGGAGAAGAAATTCATGTGTTTGGCCAATTCATGACGTTTAAACAGAAGTCACATGTTGCATTTTAAAGTCTCAGGTGAATAAGGAATAGAAAGCTGTAAACACTGTTGACTACACATGAAAAAAACATTTCTACCAGTGTGTGATGAAAATATAGAGACAGAAAAACTACAGACTATTGCAGAAATCATGAAAATCTGAACTATGTCCTATAATAGTAGGAATGAATAGAAGAATGTGAAAGTGAAGAGCATGTAAGTGGTGGTTTCAACCAGATTTCGTGACTGGCTGAATATGACAGTAAATGGAATAATTGGAATAAACAAGTAGGATAAAAAGCGTAAGATTATTTTATGGCTTTTGACTCAATGACTAGCTAGAAGCCATTACCATCATTCGAACAAAGGGAATGCAGGAGGAAGACTGGCAGAGATGCAGTTCGGTTCTATTTTAAACTTACTAGAGTGGAAATGGTCACTAGGTAGATACTTTCTTCTCGGAGTTTGAAAGACAGTGACTGCAATGTGTGCTGGAGTCTTCTTCAGTGATGTAGTTGTAATGAGCCCTGATAATTCTGTGTTGATACAGCAGTCTTTCTAGATCCCTTAACTTATTAAGCAGATTTTAGTAATAAATGAATTCATATTCAGAGGCATCTACCTTTATTTGAAATAAAGAATTGTAAGACTCTGAGACTCATGTTTATAGAAACAGGAAATAATATATGTAGAACGAGCTCTGAACCCTATAGTTTGGGGTTGTCAAAGTGGATAATTTCCTTTCTTATAAAAATGAATCATTACTGATGTTCAAGTCTTGAAGAGAATAAATATTAAAACAAGAACTTGAAATTCTCCAGTGACCACCTAAAACTGCTCTAAATCTTAAAACACACACACACATACATCAAGCAAAAATATTTTCCAATTTGCTGTTAAAAAGTGATTCAGATTTGAGAGGTTACACAGAATGACTCGCGGTGAGTTTGCTCAGTAGCATATAAGTATCATTTCATACGCATTCTTGTTCTCTTATTGTTCTTCTTTAGTTTCAGCAGAAAATAATTATCTCCTATACTTCCCTTAAATGAAGTTACTCCTTCATTTTCTGTTCCATGTGCCATCTCTTCTTATCATTTTCCCCACCAAATTTATTTCTCTTTCCTCAATCATTCTATTCTTGCATCCCTCATCTGAAATAAACATTTAATAGGTACCTACTATATGACTCAGTTTTAAACTGGCCAAAATATCAAGCCAACCCATGTGATTAATGGCAACTAGACAATAGTGAACATGGAATTGAAGGTGGCAGTAGCAGCTGGTAGTTAGGCAAGGAAGAAAACAAGTGCTTACCTTGTTTCAGAGTTTTCAGACTAACAGCCACATGACAATACTGGCTCAGGGAAACTCTCCCTCTTGTATGTTCCCCTGCTGTGTAGAATGAAAGATACTTTTAAAGAGAAGTTACATTCCTGAAAACATACATTATCCACGTTAGTTTGTTTCACAGGTTATTATACAGTAGGCATCATGTGACTACATTGGAATTAAATATATTTTTGTGTAGAACTATATCAGAAAGTTAGAAAATACATTATTATAACTTCTTAAAAGAAAATTATGACTAATATTTTGACCATTTTATTTATTTCAAATCTTAATTCCATATTGCAATTATGCCTGAGCCTTTGTCTAAATTTTAATTTTAATACACCAATAATTGAGCTAAATACAGCTGAAAAAATAAGAGCTACCTAGGTATGAGGGGAAAGAAACAGCTATAACAAAAAAAATGTATTTTAAATGATAATCGTGTAAATATTAACAAGCATTATAAGCATATAATTAAAAAGCATTTATAAGCCAGTGTGTTGGTTTAGTGTTTGATGCACCTGAAGTACTTTGATGCATTGCTTGGTAAACACAAGGATGTGCCAGGCACTGAGTTAGTAGAATATGGAGTCTAATATAAAGATGATGATCTGGTTCCCATTTTTCAAGGAGCTTGCAGTCTACAGGAGAGGCAGTGAAATAACGCAGTTTTTAAAGTTTGTGATATTAATTCAACTTTGGAACCCACCTGAGAACAGGAGAAGAAATGAATTTCAATGATGCTGCTTCAGTTATCCAGAATGAGAACTCACCTGTTAGTTTAAAGGGAATTATTATTGTGATATGTAACACACGGTAGAGTCCTTTCTCAAGCTTTTGTACTAAATAGCATTATTCCCATTACTTTAGGGTGGTTTTGCTGTTTACTTTTGAGGAAGTATGAGAATAGATTAGATCATCTCTCAATGTCTCTTTATATTTATTCTAGGATTATGTAAGAAATGTAAAAACATCCTTTGGAGAGAAATTTTCCGTTAAAATGTATGAGTTGAGTCTTGAGAGGATTGAAATTTTGTCTTTTATTCTAAAAGTTACTGAAAACTGGTATAAGCAAAGGCAAAAGAGTGATGGTTTCTGTGACTCTGAGACCACAGTTTGTAAAAGAGAAAAGAACATACTTTAGAGAGAAAAGTTTTCAAGTGTCTAACAACATACAAGAATTATCTAGGTTTTATTCTGTTTCATGGGAATCAATGCTTCCTTTTCTGGATCTGTACACAGTATTTAGAGATAATGATTTGATGATAGTTTTCTATTATTTCAATGGAAATGTAGTTTGCTAAATAATACTTTTTTTTTTTTTTTTTTTTTT
>NW_016826783.1:944128-959962 GCF_001698545.2 Rhinopithecus bieti | reverse complement strand
TTTTTTTTTTTTTTTTTTTTTTAAGACGGAATCTTGCTTTGTCGCCCAGGCTGGGGTGCAGTGACGCGATCTCGGCTCACTGCAAGCTCTGCCTGCAGGGTTCATGCCATTCTCTTGGCTCAGCCTCCCGAGTACCTGGGACTACAGGCGCCCGCCACCACGCCCGGCTAATTTTTTTTTGTATTTTTAGTAGAGACGGGGTTTCACCGTGTTAGCCAGGATGGTCTCAATCTCCTGACCTCGTCATCTGCTCGCCCAAAGTGCTGGGATTACAGGCGTGAGCCTTTGCGAATGGCTTTTGCTAAATAATACTTTTAAAACATCTCAATAAACCATCTAGGCCAATAAAAAACAATAACTTGTAAAATAATCATAGTACTATAGTAGATTTGAATTTCAAGTCTCAAATTATAGCGAGTTCTTAACTTTTATTTTTTCCATAGCACATAGATTTACATCCAGTGCTAGATAATAACCAATGACAATCAAATAAACAGGCTTGTCCTATTCTAAGCTGTAATGTGACTTTCGTTGCTTCATTCCTATTACTTTGTCTGGAAAGTAGGGGAGATAAAAAGAGGTGGAGGCATACAGTAAGCCAAATTTCTCTCCATTGGTTGATCTCATGATGACAAAAAGGAACCTGCTATGGGAGATACTACAGTTTCAGGCAGCTCTTCAGATAGAAGCACTCAGAGGAGGAAGCATTCCTTGTAGTTGTTCCATCTTAGCGTGGTTTGCTTTTCTACATTTAGCTTGGCAGAATTCTGATGTATGGAGTGAGAGTCTGAATCTGGAACATGGGTGCAAGCTTTCAGTCCTTTAATCTGAAATGGGATTCCTTTACCCACTACCTGCCCAGAGGGAAAGTTTTTACTCACTTTCTCTCTATTATGTACCTCCTGTAATGACAGACGTTTCCTATTTGGGATCACAAATGTTTTTCATCTGTGCTGTCTTAGCCTCCAACTAGCGCTTTACAAAGCTGAAGGACAAAAATAGTTAGCCACCTCTGTGCTATCAGAAGTGAGCTTTTTACGAACTGTATTTTATTTTCCTTTCTCTTTTCTTTTCCTTTCTTTTTTTTCTTTTCTCCTCTCCCCTCCCCTCCTCCTTTCCTTTCCTTTCCCCGCTTTTTTTTTTTTTTTTTTTTTTTTTTTTACAGAGTCTTGCTCTGTTGCCCAGGATGGAGTGCAGTAGCATGATCTCGGCTCACTGCAACCTCTACCTCCTGGGTTCACGCCGTTCTCCTGCCTCAGCCTCCCAAGTAGCTTAGATTACAGGCATGCGCCACCACGCCCAGCTAATTTTTGTATTTTTAGTAGAGATGGGGTTTTGCCAAGTTAGCAAGGCTGGCCTCAAAGTCCTAATCTCAAGTGATCCACCTGCCTCGGCCTCCCAAAGTGCTGTGATTACAGGCATGAGCCACTGTGCCTGGCCTACAAACCATATTTTCTAATACAATTGATATTTTACTTCACAACTTTATTCCGAATAATCCACACCTCATAAACCCTATACACGTGATAATCCTTAATATGAGGTAGGGTCATTATGAAACTGGATTGTGAGTTGCTGGGATAGGGATGGAGATATTATAGGGGATATCTCCCTTCTCCCAACATAATCTGTTCAGACAGACTCTGTGACAACCTTTTCTCAATGAAACTCGCTCTGCTTGGTTGCTATCCCATCTGTCTTGGACATCAGCAAGGAAGAAGAGGCCTATTTTCAACATCATTTCCAGCTATTGTTGCAGGTCCTTCTGTTTAAAGTATAAATATTGACCAGGTGCAGTGGCTCATGCCTGTAATCCCAGCACTTTGGAAGGCCAAAGCAGACAGATCACTTGAAGCCAGGAGTTCAAGACCAGCCTGGCCAATATAGTGGAACACAGTCTCTACTAAAAATACAAAAAAATTAGCTGTATCTGGTAGCACATGCCTATAATCCTAGCTACTCAGGAGGCTGAGGCATGAGAATTGCATGAACCCGGGAGGCAGAGGTTGCAGTGAGCCAAGATTGTGCCACCGCACAGAGTGAGATGCTGTCTCAAATATATATATATAGATAGATAGATAGATACTTCTTAACCTAATCTGGGAAGTCCCACAGAAGGCAAACAGTACTTTTCAAATGTTCTATACCATATAGCAATACCAATAGAGAAAAATATTATCATTCTGTTTGTTAGGTCAAATGAGATCTGAATATAAAATCAAATTCTGTCTTCAGTGTATAACCTTGGAAATGAGATAACTTTCTATGTGGAAAAGACTTGTGGAAAAATATTACAGGAATAAAACAATGCATTTTGTTGTTGTTGGTTTGAAAATGATTAAAAGAGGATTCTACTTATTAAGAAAAAATAGGGTTGCATGTTATTTATTTGAACATTATAGTTCTAGCTATTTGACATCTTTCTGAGAAAATTAATTATTAGTTTTCCAAACCATTTAGCCAGAGCCTGGAGTAGAGTCAAAGTTTTTTTTTGTGAATTTTCTTCCACATCACCTTTAGTACCAAATATAATTATTTCCCTTTTTAGTGACTTCCTTGAACAGAATTGATTGGCCTCATAAGTGACCCTTATTAGAAATCACCAAACAGAGGCAGAAATGGAAGCTTGATGACTTAGTCCTTCCTCTTGTAACTGCAGACAAGAGTAAACAATTGCTTTCCAAAAGTCTGCATACACCATTGCACTTCCTTTAATGAGAAACACTTGTTCCCAGGGTTACAGCGAGGTTAAATGATCCAAATGTTAGAAGAACAGTCGATGACTCTTATTCTTCCAACTGTTAGAGCAGGGTATAATGCACATTACAAAATTTGAGAGAGAAAATTCTTTCCCTTCTTCCCTGACTTTATACCAGAATTGCAATGTTGGTAAATTAAACATAATTATTCTTTCATTTCTGACTTCACTTTTGGGGAAACATCCTTCTGTTTATGTAGTACAATAAGATGGACGATAGACATCAAAGGCTCCCACATGTCTTCCTTTACAGCTTCCCATAATGCTGAGAATTCTTCAGTAAACATCAAATCATTTAAACCTAGAGATGTGTGACCTTGATGGAAAATGGCTTTAATTTACTTAACTTTTCATTTCCTCATAAAAATAAACTTAATGCCAAAACTCAATTGTTCATCCTCCTTTTTTAGAGAGAAACTATTTTTGTAAACGAAGTCTTTGGAATCGCAATTATAAAGCAAATAACGTCATAACTGTTCTACTTGATTGGATGCGGTGAAGGCAGAATGCTAGATGTGAAGGCCTTGCCTCACCCTTGAAGCCTCTCTGGGAAACCACAGGGCTTCTCAGAACACAGTTTGAATATCAATGGGTGATATGATCACCACAAGACCTTTTGGTTTGGAGACACTTTGATTCCAATAAGTAATTGCTGAATGTTTCCATGTTATTTGCTCTATACCGTGGTATAGTTCATGAGAATAGACAGGAGAGGTCCCGCTCATCAAAGGATTGCATGATTTGGGTAAATGGAAAGCCCAAGAATTTTTTAGGGTGAACAGGACCAGTCCAAGGGGGCAGACGGGAGTGCTGTGTTTGGTGGTGAACAGTGAGACACGAAGGGAGATATTGCTCTTCCCCAAAAGGTGAGGGAAGAATCATCAGCCTTTCAAAGTTGGCATGCAAAGTCTTTGATTTATAGAAATGGTGGGAGCCCTTTTGCCACAGAGGTTGAGGCTAGGATGCAACAATGGTGGAAACTGCCATTACCACTTTTACCACCTTCCACCCAAGCCACTGTGTGATATAAAGCCATCTGCTTGAAACCAGGGGCACAGGTATAGTTAGGGAACCTGTGAAAATTTTCTTGTTAAAATTCTACTTTCTCACAGAAGGAAGAAAGTTACTATTCCCAAACATTGCCTCTTTCACAAATTGTGAAGCAACATCGTTCATCTGGGGTAATACCTGAGGTTCGTTGCCTCGTGCCAAGGAAATCAAGGACACAGACATACATGGAGTGAGGTTAAGAGCCGAGGTTTAATAGGCAAAAGAAAGAGAAAAGAGAATAGTTCTCTTTCCTGCAGAGAGAGAGAGAGGCTCCTGAGTGGGTCTTCCAGTCCCATGGTGAAGTTCATGGGTTTTTATAGACTGGATTGAGGAGGTGCTGTCTGATTTCCATAGGGCCCAAAGATTGCCCCATGGCATTTATATAGTGCCTGAAGGGGCTGGCCACCCCACCTGAATCTATTATGCAAATGGAGTTTTTACCTGGCTAGCGCCGTGGTGCCTGCTCCTTCCTGTATGCGCGGCTGATAAAAAGAAAGATGGAACTGCCATGTTGAACATGCCTAGCCCCCAGGGAGTCACGGCTGCTGGCCTTCACCTGTGCGAACTTCCAGCTTGCTTATCTATGTTAGCAGCTCAATTTTACAGGCTGCTTTTTGTTAGAAAAGAAATAATTTTGGGGCTACTTTTTATAAAAAGAGAAACCTTACTGAGGACTTTCTTACCCTCACTATGTGCCTAAATCATTTCTTTTTACCTACCATATCAATTGAACCTCTCTGTTCAGAGCCAGCCCAAGTTACACGTTGAAGCCCATGGACAGTACTACCCCTAAACATTGCTTTCCCTCATGCCAAAAGTCCACATTAAAATGAAAACACTTCTGAGAGAGGGAGTTATGCCTTGATCAAACATTACCTTGAATATAATAGTAGGTGAAACCAGAGTATGAAGCAACAGGGTTGCAAATAGATGCAGTAATAGTGTTTTTCAGGTTAAATGGATATGCAAATGCATCTTGATAAATTGTGTCATGTTTTACTCTTTATCATATTAGGTGAGTTTTTTTTTTTTTCCACTCTCCTCCACACTCATCCAACCTACACCTTACCCCTTAAATCTCAAAATCCTTGTGAGAAGACATTATTGCACATGAAGTCTGTCAATAAATGTCGGTTAAACAAAAGAGAGATAGAAAAAGGGAGGGAGGGAAGGAGAGAGAAAGCTATTACATTCCCTCTCTGTATCTTTTTTTTTTTCTTTTTTTTTCTGAGACGGAGTCTCGCTCTGTCCCCCAGGCTGGAGTGCAGTGGCCGGATCTCAGCTCACTGCAAGCTCCGCCTCCCGGGTTTATGCTATTCTCATGCCTCAGCCTCCCAAGTAGCTGAGACTACAGGCGCCCGCCACCTCGCCCGGCTAGTTTTTTTGTTTGTTTGTTTTTGTTTTTGGAGAGACGGGGTTTCACCGTGTTAGCCAGGATGGTCTCGATCTCCTGACCTCGTGATCCGCCTGTCTCGGCCTCCTAAAGTGCTGGGATTACAGGCTTGAGCCACCGCGCCCGGCCGTCTGTATCTTAATAGTATTCATAATCTACTAAACTCGCGACTTATTTTAGAGCTAGTAGGAAAACAAGTAAGGGGGAAATCTGCATATTTTAACAACTGGTTAAAGAAGAATATAAGCAGAGAAATCAGAGTGGCAACTGGAACAAAGAAGGAAGTCAGATCAGGTATCTGCAGCTGTAGTAGGAAAGAAAGGAGTATTAGAAGCTGGGTAGGTCCAGGGAAGTCTTCCAGGGAGTATTCACACAAGGCAAGCAGTGAGGTTCGCAGGTTGCTTGTGAAAACATTATAAGACTGCTGGAATCCCAGCACTTTTGGAGGCCGCGGCATGTGGATCACGAGGTCAGAAGAGCGAGATCGTCCTGGCTAATACGGTGAAACCCCATCTCTACTAAAAATACAAAAAATTAACCCTACGTGGTGGCACACACCTGTAGTCCCAGCTACTCAGGAGGCTAAGGCAGGAGAATCGCTTGAACCTGGAAGGCAGAGGTTGCAGTGAGCAGAGATCACACCACTGCCCTCCAGTCTGGGCAACAGAGTGAGACTCTGTCTCAATAAAATAAAGAAAAAATTAAAAGACTTTAAGTGTACATAGTTTAAAAATAATCTGTAATAATTAAAAATGTACCTGTGTTTGGATTCTGGAAGTGACTCCTATAAAGGTTACCTTTAGCTAGTCTAGTAGAACAGTCTAGTAGATTTCCTCACACCTCTGAAAGGCTTACTTTGTGCATTTACTCAGAGTCTTCTACCTGAACATGCAGCTCTGCCTCACCAGTGTTCACTCACACTATAACTGGCAACTCTTGGAGATCCTTTTACATCCTTAAACCACTGCCAAAAACACTAGTATGCAAATTTTGTAGAAAGTATGATGTTACCTCCTTGATCTATTCACCCTCTTTCTATAGATTATTTTCTGCAGTCTTAAGGATACACTATGATCCTAATAGCCTGCCACTGGAATACCTTTATTTTCTTTTCATTGACACTTTTAATTAAAAGAATAAAGCACTAAGGATAAAATTGGAGTCTCCTTATTTGACTCTCTTGGCCTATTTCCTTCCTTCCTTAGGGGCAATCAGTATAAAAAATTTAATGCACATCCTTCCAGGTTATGTTGCATAATTTTACTATTCGTAAATACAGTAGAAGTGGAGCTTAGTGATTTTAACTTTTTTATACAAATAATGCTATACCAGATGATCTACAATTTGCTTTTTTTGCTCCATTTTAGGTTTTTGAAAACTACTCACATTGATGCTTATCAGTCTAAGTCATTCATTTTAACATATTATACTATATAAACATAGCAAAACTTATCTATTCCCTATTAATAGGCATTTATACTAGATCATATTTTTTTGCTACTGCAAATAATGCAGCAAGCATATTTTTGCATGTAACCTGCTACCTATGTGTACGAGTTTATGTCATGTACCTAGAGGCAGAATTTTTTAGCAAAGAGATTAGCCAGTTTAAAACTTAATAGATATTGCTATTTATTTCTTCAGAATCTTTGTATACATTTTTATTATTGGCAGCACTACATGAATGTTTCCATGCATAAGAATGTGGTAGTCTCAGGTTTTAAATTATTTCCCATTCCAGTGGCTGTGAAATAATATATCACTACTACAGTGACTGCACAATCTTCATGGCTGAAGATTTGAGCATCTTTTCCTTTGTTTTTAATTCAGATTTCCACTTAATGAATTGGAATTTAAAATACACTCCCTACTTTTCTATTGGATTGTTTTTCAAGTTCTTTTATTACAGATGCTAATCCTCCATTTGCTCTATGTTCTGCAAATATATACTGTTCTTTTATTTTTAAATTTTATTATATATTTTTACTTGTGCTTAAGTTGATCATTCTTATCCTTCATGACTTATGCTTTCAGAGTCCTAAGATATGTTTAGCTCATTGTTATACATATATTTATATATTTCCTACATTTTTAAATGAATTTTAGAAGATTGATGTTTTAATGTACAAAAATGTATATGTGTACATGCTTTGAGAAAAGAAGCTAATATTTTTAAAATTCTTTTTTCCATATGGAAACCAGTTGTACCAACGTTATCAATTGCATCCTTTGCTGTGGTTTTGTGCTGCTGCTGCTTTATTTTATAATAAGTCAGTTCCCATACACAGGCGTATCTTGTTTTATTGCAGTTTGCTTTACTGTGCTTCACACTTCATAGGTACCATTTTATTTTTCTTTTTAAAATTGATACATAATCAATGTACATCTTTTGGGGGTACATGTAATAATTTGCTGTTCATGTAATGTGTAAAGATGAAATCAGGGTAATTGGGATATCCATCATCTTAAATATTTCAAAAATAATTTTATTTTAATTTTTTCTTTAAAGTTCTAACTGCTTTCATTTGGATAAAACTTAAAAGGCAGTATCAATCATAGTTTGCTCAAGGATGTGGAAATTCAAAGAATTCATTTTCAGAAATATTCATTGATTGCTATACTCATAGCCCTGGGAATACTGAAGACACTAGTGATACTGAGATGAATGACATGATTTCCCTCAAGACTTTCAATCTGTAAGGAGATAAAGGCATGTGATTTATAAATTATGGTATGACTTTGATGACCTGATAAGGCAGCAATAGTGGCATAGAAGAAGGAGACAGTAACAGTGTCAAGGGCAGTCTTCCAAAGATGCCACCTCACTGGGTTATTTTTATAGTCATTTAAATTCTTTTAATTGAGATAAAATTTACATATAAAATTTACTATCCACATCATTTTAAGTATATAGTTCAGTGGTAATAAATACATTTATATTCTTTTTTCTCCTTGCCAGCCCCTCTCCCCTACCCTTCCCAGAATTTTATTGTTTTAATTGAAACATAATAGATGTACATATTTTCAAGGTACGTGTGGTAATCTAGCACTTTAATGTGTATATATCAAACCAGTGTAATTAGAATATTCATCATCTTAATTATTTGTCTTTTCTTTATGCTACATACATCTGAAATATCCCCTTCTAGCTATTTTGAAATATACAAAAAATCATCATAAAGTATAGTCAGTCATGTTTCTGTTCTATTGAATATGATGTCTTATTTTTTTTTCTATCTAACTGTGTATTTGTACCCACTAATCAACCTGTCTTTATACCCTCTTCCCTCATACCCTTCCCAGCCTCTGGTAACCACCAATATACTGGCTACCTTCAAGAGGTCCACTTTCTTAGCTCTCATGGATGAGTGAGAACGTGCAATATTTGTCTTTCTGTGCTCAGCATATTTCAGTAGACATAATAACTTCCAGTTTCATCCAGTTGTTGCAAATAACAATATTTTATTCATTTTTATGACTGAATAATTTTCCATTGTGTGTATATGCCACATTGTCTCTATGCTTTCATCCATTGATGAGGACTTAGATTGATTCCACACCTTGGCTATTGAAAATAGTGCTACGATAAACATGAGAATGCAGACAGACATTTCTTTAATATATTGATTTTCTTTCTTTTGGATATATATCTAGTAATGGAATTGCTGAACCATATGGTGGTGTTAAGTTTTTTGAGGAACCTCCATATAGTTTTTCATAGTGGCTGTACTAACTCACATTCTTGTCGGCAGTGTATGAGCGTTCCCCTTTCTCCATATCCTTGACAGCATCATTATTATTCATCTTTTTGATAAAAAACTGTTTTAACTAGGATGAGACGATATCACATTATGGTTTTGATATGCATTTCCCTGATGATTAGAGATGCTGAGCTTTTTTTCATATACCATTTATGTCTTATTTTGATAAATGGCTATTCAGATATTTTGCCCATTTTTGCTTCCGATTAGTTTTTTTTTTTTTTGTTATTGAGTTATTTGAGCACCTTATATGTTCTGATTATTAATTGCTGGTCAGATGGATAGTTTGCAAATATTTTCTTCCATTCTGTGGGATATCTCTTCACTTTTTTGATTGTTTTCTTTGCTGTGCCAAGACGTTTTTACCTTGATGTAACCCAATTTTTTAATTTTTGCTTTTGTTTTCTGTTCGAAGTCTTACACAAAAAAACCTTTGCCCAGTCCAATGTTCTCAAGTGTTTTTCCAATATCATCTTCTAGTAGTTTTATAATTTCAGGCCTTAACATATCCATTTTGATTTGATTTTTGTATATGATGTGAGCTAGAGGTCTAGTTTCATTCTTCTGCATATGGTAATAGAGTTTTCTCAGAACTATTATTTTTTCTCTATCTCTCTCTCTCACTTTTTCTCTTTCTGTTTAGAGACAGGGTGTCATTCTGTTGCCCAAGCTGGAGTGCAGTGGTACAATCTTGGCTCAGTGCAGCCTCAACTTCTGGGCACAAGTAATACTCCTGCCTCTGCCTCCGGAGTACTTGGGGCTACCTGCACATGCCACTAGCCCAGCTCTCTCTCTCTCTCTCTCTTTTTTTTTTTTTGGTAGAAATGGGATTTTGCCATGTTGCCCAGGCTGGTCTCAAACTCCTGAACTCAAGTGATTCACCTTCCTTGGCCTCCCAAAATGCTGAAGTTACAAATGTGTACCACCACACGTAGCCCCAAACCATTTATTAAGAAGACTGTCTTTTCCCTAGTATATGTTCGTGGCACCTTTGTTGAAAATGAGTTGGCCATAAATGTGCAGATTTATATCTGGGTTCTCTATTCTGTTCCTTTGGTCTGTGTGTCTGTTTTTATGCCAGTACTGTGCTGATTTGGTGACTATAGTTTTGTAGTATATTTTGAAGTCAGATAATGTGATGCTTCAGCTTTTTCTTTTTTTTTCAGAATGAAAAGATTGCTTTGGCCATTTGAGTTCTTACGTGGTTGCATATAAATTTTAGAGTTGTTTTTTTCTATTTTTGTTGAAAATGATATTGACATTTTCATAGAGAATACATTTAATCCATGGATTTCTTTGGGTACTATGTTCATTTTAACAATATTACTTCTTCTAATTCATGAACATGGAATATCCACTTTCTTGTGTCCTCTTCAATTTTTTTTCATCAGTGTTTTATGGTTTTTCTTGTATAGATATTTTACTTCTTTGGCTAAATTGTTCTTTGGTTAAATTGATCCCTAAGTATTTTCTTCTTGTAGCTATTTTAATCGGATTGCTTTCTTGATTTTTTATTCAGGTTGTTTGCTGTTGATATATACAAATGCTACTGATTTTTTAACCAGGAACTATACTGAATTTGTTTATCACTTCTTATAACTTTTTGGTGGAGTCTAGTTTTTTCTAATGTAATGTCATGTCATTTGTGAATAAGGATAATTCAACTCATTCCCTTCCAGTTTAAATGTTCTTTATTTGTTTTCCTGCTCTACTTACTCTGACCAGGACTTCCAGTATTATGTTGGATAAAAGTGGTAAAAGTGGGCATCATTGTCTTGTTCTAGGTTTTTGAGGAAAGGCTTTTAATTTTTCCCTGTTCAGTTAGCTATGTGTTTGTCATTTATGGCCTTTATTATTTTGAGATATGTTTCTTCTATACTCTGTTTGTTGGAGTTTTTATCATGAAGGGACCTTAAATTTTATCAAATTTTTTTTCAGCATCTATTAAAATCATCTTCCAGTTTTGTTTTGTTTTTTTTTTTTTTCTTTTGGGTTCTGTTAATGCGATGTATCACATTGATTGATGTGAGTATCTTGAACCATACTTGCATCCTAGGAATACATCCCACTTGATCATGGTGAATGAGTTTGAAAGTATTCCCTCCTCTCCAGTTTTTTTTTTTTTTTTTTTTTTTTTTTTTTTAAGAATTTGAGTAGAATTGCTGTTAGTAGTTCTTAAATGTTTAGTAGAATTTAGTGGTCAAGGCATCAGGTCCTGGGCTTTTCTTTGATGGGAGAATTTTTGTTATAGCTTCTATCTTATTACTCAGTAAAGGAAAGCTGAAAGATACTGAGCTTTTTTACAAATCAAAGGTCTGTGGCAACCCTGCATTGAGCAAGTGTTTAGGTAACATTTTTTCAAGAACAGTCTCACTTCATGTCTCTGTATCACATTTGGTAATTCTTGAATTATTTTAATTTTTTATGATTATTATGTGTATTGTAGTGATCTGTGATCAGTGATCTTTGATATTACTATTGTAGTTCTTTTGGAACACCACATACTGTGCCCATTTATAATGGTGAACTTAAAAAAACGTTGTGTGTGTTCTGACTATTCCACATATACACCATTCCTTCTCTTTTTCTCTTTTTTGGCATCCTGATTTCTGCAGACACAATATAGAAATTAGGCCAATTAATAACGCTACAGTGGCCTTTAAGTGTTTAACTGAACTTAAGAGTCACACATCTCTCACTGTAAGTTGAAAACTAGAAATGATTAAGCTTAGGGGGGAAGGCATGTCAAAAGTCAAGATAGGCTGAAAGGTAGGCCTCTTGTGCCAGTTAGCCAAGTTGTAAAAGGAAAAGTTCTTGAATGAAATTATAAGTACTACTTCAAACAAATGATAACAAAGCAAAACAGCTTTATTGCTATATAAAGAGAGTTTTAGTGATCTGGATAGATCAAATCAGCCACAACATTCTCTTCCTTAAGCCAAAGCCTAATTCAGAGCAAGGCCCTAAGGCTCCACAATTCTGTGAAGCATGAGAGGAGTAAGGAAGCCACAGAAGAAAAGTCTGACATTGGAAGAGTTCACTTCATGGAGTTTAAGGAAATAAGCTGTCTCCATAACATAAAAGTACAAGGCAAAGCAGAGAAACAAGTGCTTACGCAGAAGCTGCTGCAAGTTATCCAGAAGATCTAGTTAAGATAATTGATGAAGGTGATTACACTAAACAACAGATTTTCAATATAGATAAAACAGCCTTCTATTGCACGAAAATGACACCAGGACTTTTGAAAGCTGGAAAAGAGAAGTCAAAGCCTGGCTTCCAAGCTTCAAAGAATAAGCTTATTCTCTTATAAGGAGTTAATGCAACTGGTGACTCTAAGTTGAAGCCAGTGCTCCATTTTGCATTCTGAAAATCCTAGAGCCTTTGGGAATTATGCTGAATCTACGCTTCTTGTGCTCTGTTAATGGAGCCAGAAACCTGGATGATAGCACATTTATTTGCAACGTGGTTTACTGAATACTTTTAAGTCCACTGTTGAAATTTACTGCTCAGAAAAAAAAAGAAAAAAAGAAAGATTGCTTTCAAAATGTTACAGCTCATTTACAATGCACTTGGTCACTCAAGAGCTCTGATGGAAATGTACAACAAGATTAATGTGTTCACACCTACAAACACAGCATCCATTCTGCAGCCCATGGATCAAGGAGTACTTTTGACTCTCAAGTCTTATTATTTAAGAAATATATTTTGTAAGACTATAGCTGCCAAAAATAGTGATTTATCAGATGAATCTAGGAAAAAGTCAGTTGAAAATCTTCTGGAAAGGATTCACCATTCTAGATGTCATTAAGGCCATTTGTGATTCATGGGAGGAGGTCAAAATACCAGCATTAACAGGAATTGGAAAAAGTTGATCCCAGCCCTCATGGATGACTTTGAGGGGTTCAAGACTTCAGTGGAGGAAGTAACCACAGATGTGGTAGAATTAACAAGAGAACTGGAATTAGAAATGAAGCCTGAAGATGGTAGTGAATTGCTGCAAACTCATGATTAAACTTCAATGCGTGAGGAGTTGCTTATGGATAAGCAAAGTAAATGGGTTTCTGAGATGGCATCTACTCCTGGTGAAGATACTATGAACATCGTTGAAATGACAACAAAGGATTTAGAATATTATTATGTAAATCTAGTTGATAAAGCAGCAGCAGGGTTTGAGAGGATGGACTCTAATTTTGAAAGAATTCCTACGGTAGGTAAAATGCTATCAAACAGTGTACAGGGTACAGGGAGCAAGGTACAGGGAAATCTTTCCCAGAAGGAGGAGTCAATGAATGTGCCAAGGTCTTCACTGTTGTCTTATTTTAATAAATTGCCACAGTCACCCCACCCTTCAGCAACCACCACCCTTATCAGTCAGCATTCATCAACATGGAGGCAATAACCTTCATCAGCAAAAAGTTTACAGTTTGCTGAAGGCTCAGATGATTGTTAGTATTTTTTAGTAATGAAGTATTTTTAATTAAGGCATGCACATTATTTTTTAGACATAGTGCTATTAAACTAGGAAACCAAAAAAAGTGTGTGACTCACTTCATTGTAATATTTGCTTCATTATGGTGGTCTGGAACTAAGTCCACAACATTTCTGTGGTATGCCTGTGTGTGTGTGTGTGTGTTTTGTGTATGTATTTGGGGGCCCTCTGTTTGGTTGCAATAATTATTTTTTAAATGTGTTCTATGACAATATCGTACTTTCTCAATTATCACAGCTTTTTAATTTCCCTTGATATTTAATAGGGCAATGATGCTCTTCTTTTTCTTCTTTTTTTTCCGTGTTTCCTTGGCTATTTTGTGGAAGTCTTTTAAAAAAAATCTTATTGTGCTATTGATTCTGAGTGTACTGTCTTTATATATTAATTTTTAGAAGACTGTGTCTTTATTTAGTAAATCTTTTACCTATAAAATTTTGTCAGTTTATTCATGTATTCTTTTATCTCTTTCATAAATGCTTTATATTTTTCTCTGTGAAGATCTTGCACTGGTTTTGTCAGATTTATCTTCTGGACATAATATAATCATTATGTTATTGTGAATGGTATCTTTTTGTATTTCCTATTTTTTATCATTAAAATATGGCCATAGTGTTGAGGTTTTTATGTTGATCTTATATGGAGTGGACTTAACAAGTGTTCTTACTGATTTTAATAGCCTGTCTATAGGTTCCTTTGGACTTTTTATGTAGCCAGTAATATTTGCTAATATTACAGTCAGTCTGTAAATTATGATTTTGTTCCAATCTTGTTCCATTACTTTTTTTTTCTTATTAATTAATTAGGGCTTTGGAGCACTTTGTTAAATTGTAGAAATGATAACAGTCCTATGTGTCTGATTTCTGATCTTACACTTAATAATTTCTAAATGGTGTGCCATGCTTTTA
The DNA here is from genome assembly GCF_001698545.2 of Rhinopithecus bieti. Lineage (NCBI taxonomy): Eukaryota > Metazoa > Chordata > Mammalia > Primates > Cercopithecidae > Rhinopithecus > Rhinopithecus bieti. The sequence goes on along the minus strand of NW_016826783.1, from coordinate 945,606 downwards.
ATAAATACATTTCAGCAGATCAAGGAAATTTCTGGAGATTTTCTTAGCTTCTTAAAATGCTTGTGCTTTGTTTTGGTTCTTTAGTTAGTTTTTGGTGGTCGTGAATAAATATTTAATTTTATTAAAAATAGTTTACTGTCTATAATGAGGTAATTTTAGGTTTCTGTTTTTCTTTCAATCCTTTAACATGGTGAATTGTACTGATAGATTTTTAAAATTAACTTCTTTGAGGTGTAATCTCTCTCTATGTATAATGCATCCATTGTATGTGTGCTGTTTGATACATTTTTGGCTACTGTATGAACCCATGTAGCCAACTTCACAATCAAGATAGAAAAAAAAATTAATCACCACCAAATGTTCTCTCATGCCCCCTTGTAGTCAGTTATCTTTGCTATGAAGGCAACTGCTGATCTGGTTTTCATAAAGTTTTGCTTGATGTTGAATTTTAAATAATGGAATAATACAGTATGCATAATTTTGCATCTACCTTCTTTCAGTTAGTACAATAGTATTGAGATATATCCATCTTTGTATGTGCATCAGCAATATATTTCTTGTTGTTTGGATAGAGCAAAATTTGTTTATACATTCATCTTTTGATTGGCATTTATGTTATTTCTAGTATTTGGTTATTATTAATAAAGCTGCTATGAAAGTTTGCATTTAAGTATTCATGTGAACGTGTATTTTAATTTTTCTTTCTAGTAGTAGAATACATTGGTTATATGGCAAATGTATGTTTAAATTTTTAAGTAATAGCTACCCTGTTTCTAAAGTGATTGTAGTTTTTTACATTCTTCCCTGAAGTGTAACAGAGTTTGTGTTGCTTCACATCTTATCAACACTTATTATGGTCAGTCTTTTTAATTGCAGCTTTTATAAAGTATGTGTCATGGTATCTTATGGTTTCAAGTTTCATTACCCCAAGACTAATGATATTGAGTATCTTTATGTGTATTTTTCACTATTCATATATTCTCTGGTACAGTCTCTATTCAACTCTTTTGTCCACTTGTAAATTGATTTGTTATCTTGATATAGTATTCTAGATACAACTAGAGAGAGATGTAATGAATATCTTTGTGTGTTTATATATACCCATATATACATTTATACAGATATATAAATGATATGGATAATATAAATTATTTTCGTTTTCTTTTTTTTTTATTATTATACTTTAAGTTCTAGGGTACATATGCATAACGTGCAGGTTTGTTACATATGTATACTTGTGCCATGTTGGTGTGCTGCACCCATCAACTCGTCAGCACCCATCAATTCATCATTTATATCATGTATAGCTCCTCAATGCAATCCCTCCCCCCTCCCCCCTCCCCATGATAGGCCCCAGTGTGTGATGTTCCCCTTCCCAAGTCCAAGTGATCTCATTGTTCAGTTCCCACCTATGAGTGAGATACATGCGGTGTTTGGTTTTCTCATTTTGTGATAGTTTGCTAAGAATGATGGTTTCC
>NW_016826783.1:929861-939465 GCF_001698545.2 Rhinopithecus bieti | reverse complement strand
CCAGGTGAGGCGATGCCTCGCCCTGCTTCAGCTCTCGCTGGTCAGGCTGCAGCAGCTGACCAGCACCGATTGTCCGGCACTCCCTAGTGAGATGACCCCAGTACCTCAGTTGAAAATGCAGAAATCACCTGTCTTCTGTGTCGCTCACGCTGGGAGTTGGAGACTGGAGCTGTTCCTATTTGGCGATCTTGCTCCGCCCCCCCATAAATTATTTTCATATGTATTTTTTCTTAGTATATTTCTTAGTATGTTTTCTTAGTATTTCGTTTCCTTAAAGGTGCTTGCAAAGAGTAGAACTTTAAATCTTGATTAAATCAAATTCAAAAGTAATAAATCAAAATAATTTATTTTCCTTTTAACACTGATTTTTAAAACTGCTTATCTGAAAAAATTATGGATTCACAGGAAGTTATAGAGATAGTAAAGCAGTGACAGGTATCCTTCACCAGTTTCTCCCAGCAGTTGCATCTCACGTATGTAGAGTACAGTATCAAAAACAGGAATTTGGCATTGGTATAATGTGCAAGTATAGTTCTATGTTGTTTTATCACATGTGTAAATCTTATAAGCACCATTGCAATCAAACTACAGACCTATTCCTTTGCCACAAAACTCTCTCCCTGGTTCTGTCTCTTTATAATCACTCGCACTATTCCCCTTCCTTAACCATTCATAACTCCTGGCAACTGCTAATCTGTTTTTTATCTTTATAAGTTTATCATTCTGTGACTATTATATAGATGGAATTCTAACTTCTGACCTTTGAAGACTGGCTTTTTTCACTTAGCATAATGCCCTGAGATCTATCCAAATTGTTGCATGTATCAATAGTTCCTTTATTTTTACTGCTGGCTAGTGTCCTATGACATGGATATGCCACAGTTTGTTTAACTATTCATCTGTTAACGAACATTTTCGATATTTCCAGTCTTTGGCTATTAAAATAAAGCTGCTATGATTAATCATGTGTAGATTTTGGTATAGACATATTTTCATTTCTCTAGGATAAATGCCTAAATGTGTAATTGCTAGTTGAATTGTGAGTATATGTTTAGCTTTATGACATCGTACACAAGACCCAGTTTTACTGCATCCTCTCCACCATTTGGTATTGTCACTGCTTTTTGTTTTATTCTATTAAGTATGTAGAGACATTTCATTATGGTTTTTATTTGCATTTTCTAAATAGCTACTAATGTTGATTGTCCTTTCATATGCTTGTCATCTATGTCTTTTGCCAATTTCCATACTAGATGTTTTTCTGTTGAATTTTGAGAGTGTTCTTTATATATTACAGATACTAGTCCTTCAGTGGATTTGTGATTTACAATTTTTTTCTTCCAGTTCATAGCTTGTCTTTGTGTCCTCCTACCAAGGTCTTTCTAAGAACAATTTTTAAAATGTTGAAGTCCAAATTATTGATTCTTTTCATATTATGCTGTTGGTATCATTATTAAGAATTAATCCCCAAGCCCTATGTCTTGAAATTTTCTCCTAAGTTAAGTAAGAGTTTTATATTTTTATATTTTACATTTAAATCTATGGTCCATTTTGAGATAATTTTTGTAAAAGATGTGAAGTTTAGGTAAAGGTTCCTCTTTTAAATTTATTTTATTTTGCCTATGAGTATCCAATTGCTCAAGCACTAGTTGTTGAAAAGTTTATCTTCTATTGAATTGCTTTTGAATCTTCGCCAAAAAAAATCAGTGGACTAGAAATGTTGAGTCTTTTTCTGGGCTCTTTATTCTGTTTCATAAACCTAAATGCCATTCCATCTACCAATACCACACAGTCTTGTTTGTTATAAATATAAAATAATCTTAATTGAATAATTTCTGCCATTTTATTCTTTCTGTCAGGATTGTTTTTAGCTATTGTAGTTCCCTTATCTTTCCATATAAATTTTAGAGAACTCTTGTCCTTAACTGTAAAAATAATTCTAGGGCCAGGCACAGTGTCTCACATCTATAATTCCAGCACTTTGGGAGGCTGAGGCAGGTGGATCATGAGGTCAGGCATTTGAGACCAGCCTGGTCAACATAGTGAAACCCTGTCTCTACTAAAAATACAAAAAATTAGCCAGGCATGGTGGTAGGTGCCTGCAATCCCAGCTACACAGGAGGCTGAGGCAGGAGAATCACTTGAGTCTGGGAGGCGGAGATTGCAGTGAGCCAAGATTGCGCCACTGCACTCCAGCCAGGGCAACAGTGTGAGACTCCATTTCAAATAATAATAATAATAATAATAATAATAATTCTAGGCTTTGGTAAGAATTGTGTTAAGCCTTTGTATAAATTTGGAGATTATTTATATCTTGCTATGGTAACTTTTCCAGTTCACAAACATGGTATTTCTCCTCATCTATGAAGATATTCTTTGAATAATTTCATCAGGGTATTAGGGGAGTTTAAGTCTCAAACAATGTTTGTGGATTTGTTCATTTTTCCTTGGTGTCAGATTTTGCTTCATCTATTTTACAGCTTTTTATTTGGTGCATGTTCATTTTGATTGCTATGTCTTCTAAGTAGATTGACTTCTATATCATTACATAATGTTCCTTTCGGTTAGTTTTCTTTGCTTTCAAGTCTGCTTTGTCTAATATTAGCACAGATACTATTGCTTTATCAGATTAATGTTTGTGTGGTCTTTTTCCATGGTTTACTTTCAAACTGCCAATATCATGAATTAAAGTGTGCGGTAATTTTAAGCAAAAGAAAACTTACGCGTAATACAATACGTGTAAAAATGTTCAGGTAATCTAAAGCAATGAAAGAAAAAAATACAGAAATAAAAATCAGAGAGAACAGACAACAAAAAATAAAATGATAAACTTAAGCTTTAACATATCAATAATTACATTAAATAGTGTAAATGCACCAAATAAAAGATACAGCATAATAAAGCAGATTAAAAAACATGCCTCAACTGTATGCTGTCCATAAGGAACTTAATCCAAATATAATGCTATTGGACGTTTAAATGTAAGGCATGGAAAAAGGCCATACAAACATTAATCTGATAAAGCAACAGTAGCTGTGCTAATATTAGATAAAGTAGACTTCAAAGCAAAGAAATCTAACAGAGGCACACTATATAATGATACAGAGGCCAATATACTTAGAAGACATTGCAATAAAAATGAATATTCACCAGATAAAAAGCTGCAAGATAGATAAAGCAAAAGCTGACACAAAGGGAAAACAAACAAATCCACAAATATTGTTTGAGACTTAAACTCCCATACTACACTGATGAAATTAATTCAAGATGGATTAAAGACTTAAACCTAAGACCTAAAACCATAAAAATCCTAGAAGAAAATCTAGGTAATACTATTCAGGACATAGGCGTAGGCAAAGACTTCATGAGTAAAACACCAAAAGCAATGGCAACAAAAGCCAAATTTGACAAATGGGATCTAATTAAACTAAAGAGCTTCTGCACAGCAAAAGAAACTATCATCAGAGTGAACAGACAACCTACAGAATGGGAGAAAAATTTTGCAATGTATCCATCTGACAAAGGGCTAATATCCGGAATCTACAAAGAACTTAAACAAATTTACAAGAATAAAACAACCCCATCAAACAGTGGGCGAAGGATACAAACAGATAATTCTCAAAAGAAGACATTTATGTGGCCAATAAATATATGAAAAAAACCTCATCACTGGTCATTAGAGAAATGTAAATCAACACCACAATGAGACACCATCTCATGACAGTTAGAATAGCGATCGTTAAAAAGTCAGGAAACAATAGATGCTGGAGAGGCTGTAGAGAAATAGGAGCGCTTTTACACTGTTGGTGGGAGGGTAAATTAGATCAACCATTGTGGAAGACAGTGTGGCGATTCCTCAAGGATCTAGAAGCAGAAATACCATTTGACCCAGCAATCCCATTACTGGTTCTTGCTTTGTTTATTGTGGCACTCTTCAAAATACCAAAGACTTGGAACCAGCCCAAATGCCCATCAGTGATAGACTAGATAAAGAAAAATGTGGCACTTTAATAAAGTCTCAGGATACAAAATCAGTACAAATGTCAGCAGTATTTCTATACAACAACAAGGTGCAGGTTGAGAGTGAAATCAAGAACATAATCCCATTCACAATAGCCACAAAGAAAGTGAAATACCCATAAATACAGCTAATGAAGGAGGTGAAAGATTTCTACAAGAACTACAAAACACTGCTGAATAATTCAGAGACAACACAAACCAATGGAAAAACATTCTATGGTCACAGATTGGAAGAATTAATATCATATGAATATTTATTTTTATATCCTTAATTTATTTGCTATAACTTTCTACTTCTTCACAAAACTTTGTTTTTTCATTTGTTTCAGACATATTTAGAATTGTTTTAAAATATTTTGTTTTAATGGCATTAGAATCCTTGTCTTGTCATCCTAACATCTGTGTCTTCACATATGCCTCTGTTGATTGTCTTTCCTCATTTCCTTTGATATCTCCCTGGTTCTTGCTATGATAAGTAATTTTTGCTGGAAACTTGAACACTTGGGGTGTTATATTTAAGACTTTGGATCTTATTAAAATCTCGTGTTTTAGCAGGCATGGTTTGACATTTCTCAAGTGATTGAAAGGGAGCTCTGATTCATTTCTACCAGGTCGAGTTGGAAGTCCAGGTTCTTTAGTCTGCCTCCATGGATACCTAAGTGAGAAGAGCTTTATGTTACTGCTGGTAATGGCTGGGAGTTGAGACTTCCCACTGAGTCTTTGCTTACAGAACCCTAGTTGGGAGGGAAATTAGTACCTAATTGCTGCTTCCCATCACTGTTATCAGGGGAGTAACCTCATTACTACTGAGAAGTGGCCAAAGTCCTGACTCTCAACTAAACCTCTCAACTAGGTCATTCTCTTACTTGAAAACAATCTGTGATTCCACATTCCTCCTCTAACACCATTCCAGTGAGGAAGAGAGGGGCATATCAATACTGCTTCTTTTGGGTGGAAGTTCAGGCTTTGAGTCCCAAAATCAATAGCTAATCTACCATCTTTTCTGCGATTTTCAGAGTTTATCATATTTTATATATAATGACCAGAGTTGTTAGTTGCATTTGGTGGGAGTAATAGGGAGAGTAGGTCTACTTTTCCTGGAAGCGGAAGTTCCACTCATGAATTTTACATTGTTAAAGTACAGTTTTATCACAGGGTAAATACAGCTTGGCCAGATGTGTACATACGTACATACATCCACACTACTGGATTAACTGCAAAATGTTCTTTAGGATTTTACTCATCCATGATACTGGTATGTCATCTTATCATGTACTTTCTTTTCTGACTTCAGTGTCAAGCTTATACTAGCATTCGAAAATTAATTAAGTGCATATCCTTCTGTATCCTACTTCTATAGTCAAATTTATACTACTTTGAAGTTACCCATTTTATAAATATTTGTTAAAATTTATCTAATAATTTAAAATATTAGATATTCTTTCATAGGGAGAATTTTCTACTGATTCAATTTCTTTAATAATTGATATTGTATTTAGTTTTCTATTATTTTGAGTAAATTTTGGTAATTTATATTTTAAGAAAATTTTATTTTGATATTTAATAGTCTTAGAAAATTACCCATTTCCTTAAGTTTGAGCATTAGTTGGCATAAAGATGTGTATATCATTCTCCCAGAACTTTTTAAAATCTTTACTGTACCTTTAATTATATCCCTTTACATAATATTATTTATATGTACATTCTATTAGTCAGTGCTGCCTAAGATTTATACTTCCATTAAAGCTTAAGAAAGTCTTTATTTGTACTGATTTTTCCATGTCATAAGTTCACATTATTATTTCTCTTTTTTTGTACTTTTTTTTTTTTTGCCTTGAGTTTATACTGTGGCTTTTGTTTTTAGCTTCTTGAGTTGCACTTAAACTGATCTATTTTACCTTTTGTTATACTTTAAACAAAGTTTTAAGGTTGTAATCTTTCTTTTGTTACATTAGATTTATCTCACAAATATATGTATGCATGTGATGTGTTTTAGTGCATTTAATTTTAATTTTATTAATATTTTATTGCCATCGTGATTTTTTTCCTATAAATTAAGGCATGCTTAGGAGTTTCTAAATGTAGTTTTATTTTGTTTTGTTGTATTTTGTTTTGTTGTATTTTAATCACCATTGTTGATTTCTTATTTGATTGGTCTTTCTGATATTACTTCTATGTTGAGGCTTCTTCATGGCCAGGTACATAATTAATTTTTAATAGTATTTTACGTGAAAAGAATCAACATATTTCAGTTTTCTATGAATTCTGAACTTACATCTAAATTTGGCATTGGCCTAAGATTCCTATTTTCATAAGCAAATGTTTTCCATTCATGTTCCCAGGTGGAAAGAAAGTTTCCTTCTGTTCACTTCATAGATAATCTCATGCTTTTATATTTTATTAGTGTTTTTAATAATATTCTTTCTGGTTTTATTCATGTAGTTCTAGAAAGTTATAGCTTTTCTTGTGTACAGATTCTATTGTACCTGGGTTTACCTCTACTGTAAAAGGTGCATGACCAATGGTGTTATTCATCTTGGTTTTCAACTGTTGCATCCCCTGTCCCTAGCACAATGCCTAGAGCTTAGGGGCACTTGGGGGATGGGAAATGAATCAAGGAATGAAATGTTTCAATATTCCTGTGAGCAATTTTGATGTTTACTGTACTCAAGATTAGTTTTGAGTTGCTTCTTCATTTGTAATGATTGGGAGATTATGTTTGATTTTGAGCTTAGATATATTTTAAAGTTTAATGAATCAAGTTACCTAGTATTTGTGTGTCTGCATGGAATTTTGGTGTATGTGGACCACAGGGAAGAAACTGTCCATATGATATCTTATTTTTGCTTTATTTTCTGGCAGACTAGAGTGGATTTTTAAAAACAGAAAATAAAATTTTGATCGTGTTATATGTCATTCTCTTGCTTGAAAACATTGTGTGATCCCACATTGCAATTAAGATATAATTTATATTCCTTAACACAGTAGTCTCCCTGATCAATTATTAACATTCCATGGTTTCAGTCACCCGTGGTCAACAGTGGTCCAACAATATTCAGTGGAAAATTCCAGAAGTTAATAATGAGTAAGTTTTAAGTTGTATCCCTTCTGAGATAGGTAATGAAATCTTATGCATTCTGCTTTGTCCTGCCCAGGACATAAGTCATCCATTTCTTTAGCATATTCATGCTGTATATGCTATCCATAGTTAGGCACTTAGTAGTCATCTCAGTTATCAGATCTAAACAATGTAGCATGTATAGGGTTTGGTGCTATCCCTGGTTTTAGGCATGCACTGGGGATCTTGGAACATATCCCCCCATGAATAAGAGCTGATTACTGTAAACTGTATGACTTCTATGTTATGAACCCTATTGACCTTCCTTTCATTTCTTGAAATCGTTTACTATTGCACTCCCATATCTCAGTCCCTAACGCTCTATGCTCTTTCAAGCTTCAATGCCTTTAGAAATCCCTTTTACTTTGCCAAGAATACCTTCACACATCGGCAAAACCCGCTCCTCTCCCCAATGAGTCCTTCCCAAACGCAATATTCTCCATGGCTGAAGAGTTAGGGACTGTCTTCTCTGTGCTCCCATATCACTTTGTTCATATCTTTAACATCCCTGTGATATTGAACTGTCATTGAAATTCAGGCTTTTTAGATGACCCTGAGGCCGTAAATGAGTCATCAATGGTAAGTGAGATATGAGTTAAATCAGCATTAATCTCTCAGCCTTCACCCAGTTGCATCCAGAAGTACATCTGAAACATGTACCATCCACAGGTACTTCCTCTGACCTGGAAGCATGTGCTCATTTTTAATAATTCACAAGACAGTTTAAGGAATTCAATAAAAGGAAAGATAAAGTTATTTGCAGACTATCTAGCATACGGTAGGTACTCTGTAAAGGCTAATGACAGCTCAGCAACCCTCTGATTTCATTAATGATTTTTCTTTGCACTGTTTTCGGCTCCCATGTGGTGACTTTCAGGCATACTACACGTTTCAAAGTCATATCTCTTTTAATATGGTGACAAATAGAGCAAACTATTTCCAAAGAAGATAATGAATTATATTATCACCACTGGGAAATTTATACTGTGTTATCATTGAAGAACTTCAGAGCAAAGATGTTTAAGGGAATTCCTAAACTAGATAGGATGGAACTCAATTTACATACAAACTTGGAGATTTCTTCTGTTCAAATTTCCTTCAAAAAGTGTGTTATAATAGAGGTAAAACATCAAGGGAGAAAATACCTTTTTACTTTTATCTTAGAAGATTGTAAATTGACTATATTTATCCATCTTAATCTTAAATGTTATGAATGTTTATTTTTGGTGGTAACTGGTGAATAAACTTTCCTTGTTTTAATGACAATTTACTACACATGCCAAAAGATATCATAGAATTTAGAGCTAGAATGTTTAGATAGATGCTGGTCAAATATTCTTATTGTACTTATATATGAAGGAAAACTGAGGGTTAGGGAGATGACATATTTCCTTAGATTACGTTCAGATTTACTTCTTAGGGATGCTCACACAAGAATCTCTGATGGGTCTAATACACATGAGACACACATATATTATTTGTATTTCTATATACTGAGAATTTTGGTTTTACAGGTCGCCATGCAGCATGGTTGAAGAGAATAGTGCTGTTCGCCGAGTAAATATTTTATCAATTTTTTTTTATTTTAAATTGTTTGTGGAGTTTGAAGACATTAAAATTGTATAGCCACTGCAACCTTACTTTAATCCCATTTATAGGGGTGGTTTCACTATAAAGTAGATGGATGTACTGTGGTCCCGCATTAACGACATTAAATTGCTGAGCTGCAAAATGAACCTGTTGTGAGATTATATGTGCCTTCTAAGACTAGGAACATTGGGAGCAGCAGTATAGGGAGTACACAGCATATAATTACAGACATTTTACCACAATTTTGCTAAGCAGAACAACTGTATGGAGAATAAAAGGCAATTTATCAGTGAACAAAGACTGTATGTATATGTGTGTGTATTTACTGTATCTATCTATACAGACAATATCTGTATATACATATAGGATTATCTACATAAGTATATATGTTTTATACATATATTATACTGCCCCTTGAATAACAGCCAAGATTTTTGCCTATTGTATACATTTTACATTTTATTCTTTCCCCAGTTTTATTAAGGCATAGTTGACAAATTAGATACTTCAAGGTGTTAAAACATAATGATTTGATATCTATATGCATTGTGAAATTATTACCACAATAAAAGTAACTAATGTATCCATTACTATACTGAGTTTTGTGTGTGTGTGTGTGTGTGTGTGTGTGTGTGTGTGTGTGTGTGGTAAGGACACTTATGTACTGTATTAACACATTTCTAGAAAACAATGCAGTATTATGCGCTATAGCTGTCATGCTGTGCATTAGATCCCTAGAATTTATTCATCTTATAACTAAAAGTTTGTACACTTTGACCAAAAACTCATTTTCCCCACCCCCAGCCCTGGCAACCACTGTTCTATTCTCCACTTTTAGGAGTTCAGCCTTTTTTTTTTTTTTTTTTTTTTTTTTTT
>NW_016826783.1:925066-929545 GCF_001698545.2 Rhinopithecus bieti | reverse complement strand
TTTTTTTTTTTTTTTTTTTTTTTTTTTTTTGAGATTTTACTTATAAGTGAAATAATACTTGTCTTTCTTTTTCTGCCTTATTTCACCCAGTATATGTCCTCTAGATTAATCAATCTTGTCATGAATGGCAGGAGATTTTTTTCTTTTTAATGGCTAAATAATCATCTATGTGTGTGTGTATATATGTGTGTGTGTGTGTGTGTGTGTGTGTGTATACACATACATACACATAACATTATCTTCATCTACTGACAAATAGGTTGCTTTTAATATCTTGGCTATGGTGAATAATTCTGCAATGAATATGGCAGAATATCTCTTCAACATGCTAATCTCATTTAAATTTATGACTATAAGTGAGATTGCTGGATTATTATGGTTGTTCTATTGTTATGTTTTTGAGGAACTTCCATACTGCTTTACTTAATGGCTGTACCAATTTATATTTCCACCATCAATGTACAGGAGTTCCTTTTTGTCCACACCATTACCAACACATTATCTCTTGTGTTTTAATTATAACCGTTCTAACAGGTGTGAGGTGATATCTCATTGTGGTTTTGATTTGCATTTCTCTGCTAGTTAATGATATTGAGCACCTTTTTAAATGTTTATTAGCCATTAATGTCTTTTTTGAAAAAATGTGTTTAGACCCCTCGCCAATTTATTAATCAAGGTGTTTGTAATTTTGCTATTGAGTTCTGTGAGTTTCTTATATATTTTGGATATTGACCCTTTATCAGACATATGGTTTGCGAATATTTTCTCCCATTTCATAGGTTTCCTTTTCATTTTGCCGATTGTTTCCTTTGCTGTGCATAAGCTTGTTAATTTGATGAACCTGTTTATGTTTTATTTTGTTGTCTGCATTTTCAGTGTCATATCCAAAGAAATTATTGCTATCATGGCCAATATGTTGCCAATGGTCGATTTTCCTTAAACTTTTATCTTGGAGCTTTATGGATTCACATCCTACATTTAAGAATCCATTCCAAGTTAATATTTATGTGGTATAAAATAAGGGTCCAATTGTATTCTCTTACATGTGGATATCTGATTTTTCCAGTACCATTTATTGAAGAGACACTCCTTTCCCCACTGTGTATTCTTGGCACCTTCATCAAATATTAGTTTGTCATATGTCTGTGGTTTTATTTCTGAGCTCTTTTCTGTCTATGTGTCAGTTTTTATTCTGGTACCATATTGTTTCAATTACTATAGCCTTGTAATATAGCTTGAAATCAGAACAAATCATGCCCCCAGCTTCGTTCTGTTCTCTCAAGATTGCTTTGGCTATTCGGGGATTTTTTATGGTTCCATACAAATTTTAGATTTTTTTTCCTGTTTCTGTAAAAAAAAAAAAAAAGCCATTGGAATTCTGGTAGAGATTCCTTTGACTCTGTAAGCCTTTGAAAAAGGCCATTGGAATTTTGGTAGAGATTCCTTTGAATCTGTAGGTCACTTAAAATGCAAGCATTTTAAGAATATCAGTTTTTCCATGGCTGGCACACTGAACATCTTTCCATTTATTTGTGTTTTCTTCAATTATTTCATCAATGTCTTATAGTTTTCAGTGTAGTCTTACAGTTTCCAGTGTACAGATCTTTCACCTTCTTCATTAAATTTATATCTAAGTATTTAACATTTTGATATTGTAAATGTTAACTTTTAAAATTTATTCTTTAAGATGGGGTCTCACTCTGTCACCAAAGCAAGCTGGAGTGCAGTGGTGTAATCACTGCTAACTGCAGCCTTGACTTCCCAGGTTCAGGTGATCCTCCCATATCAATCTCCTGAGTAGCTGGGACTATATGCGTGTGCCACCATGCCATGCGAGTTTTTTTTGATTGTTTGTAGAGACTGATTTTGCCATGTTGTCCACTGTTTTAATATTCTTTTTTCAAATAGTTTGTTATATTAGTGTATAGATTTTTTTTTGTCATGACACTTTAAGTTTGTTTATTAGTTTTAAATTTTTTGGTGGAGTCTTTAGGGTTTTCCATATATTAGATATTGTCATCTGTAAACGGAAACAATTTACTTCTTCATTTTTTTATTTGGAAGCCTTTTATTTATTTTTTCTTGCCTTATTTCTCCAGTGAGAACTTCTAGTACTATGCTGGATAGAAGTGATGAGAGTGGGAGCCCTTGTCTTGTTTCTGATCTTAGGGGAAAATCTTTCAGCTTTTCACTGTTGAGTATGATGTTAGCTATGAGCTTATTGTATATGGCTTTTATTATATACAGGTACATTCCCTCTATACCTAATTTGCTGAGAGTTTTTATCATGAAATGATGTTAAATTTTGTCAAGAGCTTTTTCTGCATCTATTCAGATCATTACATAATTTTCATCCTTCATTCTTTTATTTTGGTGTATCACTTTTTTTTTTTTAACTTTAAGACAGGGTTAGATAATTCTAACTCTGTTACTCTGTCACCCGGGAGTGCAGTGGCACAATAGGCTCACTGCAACCTCAATATTCTCAATCAGTCCTCGCATCTCAGCCTCCCCAGTAGCTGGGAGTAGAGGTGTACACCATTATGCCTAGCTAATTTTGTATTTTTAGTACAGATGATGTCTTGCCCCAGCTAGTCTTGTCCAGGCTAGTCTTGAGCTCCTGGGCTCTAGTGATCTGCCCACTTGAGCCTCCCAAAGTGTTTGGATTATAGACATGAGCCACTGCACCCAGCCGTGTATGATATTTATTGATTTGCATTCATTGAAACATCCTTGCATCCCAGGGATAAATTTCATTTGATCATGGTGTGTGATCCTTTTACTGTGCCATTGAATTTGGTTTGTTAGCATTTTGTTGAAGACTTTTTGCATCTATGTTCATCAGGAATAGTGCCCTGTAATTTTCTTGTAGAATCCTTATCTGGCTTTGGTGTGAGTGATGCTGGCCTGTAAAATGAGGTGTACATATTATCTCCTCTTCAATTTTTTGGAAGAGTTTAAGAAATATTGGTGTTAAATCTTGGCACACAATGAAGCTATCTTGTAATGGGATTTTCTTTGTTGAGAGATAATTGATGACTACTTCCATATTGTTATTCATTATTGGTCTGCTCAGATTTTCTCTTTCTTTATGATTCAGTATTGGTAGGTTGTGTGTTCTAGTAATTTATCCATTTCTTCCAGGTTATTCAATTTGATGGCATGTAATTATTCATAGCAGTCTCTTAAGATCCTTTGTAGTTTTGTGCTGCCAGTTGTAATGTTGCTCTTCCATTTATAATTTTATTTATTTAATCCATTTCCCTTATTTTCCTTGTGAGTCTAGCTAAAAAAAACCCTCTTAGTTTCATCTATCTTTTCCATTGTCATTGTAGTCTCTATTTCATTTATTCCTTCTGTAATCTTTATTATTTCCTTAGTTCTGCTGACTTTGGGCTTAGTTTGTTTTGTTTTTTATCTAGTTCTGTGAAGTAAAAAATTAGTTTGTTTATTTGAGACCTTTTTTAAGATGTGGTTATTTATTACTGTATCCCTCTTAGAAGTGCTTTTGCTACATCCCGGAAGTTTTGGTATATTGTGTTTCTATTTTCGTTTGTCTCTGAATATTTATTTATTTCACCTTTGACCCATTGGTTCTTCAGGAGTATGTTGTTTTATTTCCACATATTTGTGGGTGTTCTAACATTCTTCCTGTTATTGATTTCTACTTTCAATATTGTGGTCAGAAGAGACACTTGATATGATTTCCATGTTTAAATTTGTTAAGATGTGTTTTGTGGCTTGAAGACTTTTCCAAAATGGACTCTACAGGAGTACATATTCTGTTGCTGTGGGGTAGAATATTGTGTCATTTTAAAATATTTTAAGCAATATGATTATTAAGTAACAGAATCTTGGAAAATTTAAGAGAATATGAATGAATATATTAACCTATTACTGAAGATTAATAACATTATGGTGATGTTCTTTTCAAGTCTTTTTCTATATATAACTTTTTGTTTTTACATAGTCACCTTATAACCTCAAGTAACCTCAAACACGAGGTTACTTCCTAATTTTTATTTTGTACATCAGAAACATTTTCTATATTTTTATTTAGTCTCTAAATGCATTGATTTTAATGGTCACAGATGATTGCATCAAAGTCATAGAACATAATTTTCAACCCATAGTTCTATATTTAATCATGTATGCTTTTCCAATTTTTTTGTGGTAAATAATGAAACAGTGCCAATCTTAACACTTTTTTAGTATTTAAATTATATGTTTGCGAGGGTTGCCATAACATAATATCAAAAATTGAGTGACTTAGAATAGCAGAAATTTATTCTCAGAGTTCTGGAGGCTGGATATCAACTATCAAGGTGTTGGCAGGGCCATACTCCCTCTGAAGGAACTAGGGGAGAATCTGTTGCGACCTCTCCCCAAGTTTCTGAGAGTTGCTTGGCTTGTGGAAGCATCACTAATCTTTATTGTGTGTGCATCTATCTCCAGATTTCCCCTATTTTTTTTTTTTTT
>NW_016826783.1:878788-923701 GCF_001698545.2 Rhinopithecus bieti | reverse complement strand
AATATTTTATTTAGTCTCTAAATGCATTGATTTTAATGGTCACAGATGATTGCATCAAAGTCATAGAACATAATTTTCAACCCATAGTTCTATATTTAATCATGTATGCTTTTCCAATTTTTTTGTGGTAAATAATGAAACAGTGCCAATCTTAACACTTTTTTAGTATTTAAATTATATGTTTGCAAGGGTTGCCATAACATAATATCAAAATTGAGTGACTTAGAATAGCAGAAATTTATTCTCAGAGTTCTGGAGGCTGGATATCAACCATCAAGGTGTTGGCAGGGCCATACTCCCTCTGAAGGAACTAGGGGAGAATCTGTTGCGACCTCTCCCCAAGTTTCTGAGAGTTGCTTGGCTTGTGGAAGCATCACTAATCTTTATTGTGTGTGCATCTATCTCCAGATTTCCCCTATTTTTTTTTTTTTTTTTTTTTTTTTTTTTTTTTTTGAGACGGAGTCTTGCTCTGTCACCAGGCTGGAGTGCAGTGGTGCAATCTCGGCTCACTGCAACCTCTGCCTCCCAGGCTCAAGCGATTCTCATGCCTCAGCCTCCCGAATAGCTGGGATTACAGGCATGCACCACCACGCCCAGCTAATTTTTGTGTTTTTAGTAGAGATGGGTTTTCACCATGTCGGCCAGGCTGGTCTCAAACTCCTGACCTCATGATCTGCCCGTCTCACCCTCCCAAAGTGCTGGGATTACAGGTGTGAGCCATCACGTCTGGCCCAAATTTCCCCTTTTTATAAGAACACCAGTCGCATTGGATTATGAGTCCACCCTACTCTAGTATGGCCTGTTTTAACTAGTTCCATCTGCAGTGATTCTATTTCTAAACAAGGCCATGTTGTGAAGTACTGGACGTTAGGACTTGAACATTTAAATTGGGAGAGGTGGAACACAATTTAACCCATAACAAAAGTAATTTCCTTAGCACCAGTTTCCAAAAGTGGGATTTTCCTGTCAAAACAGCCTATTGATAGACATGTTTTGAAAGTGTTTTTTTAAACTTATATTATTACAATTTTCATGCTCATCAACTACGTGTGATAGTGTTTGATTAATAATATTCTCAACAGCCTTGGAAATTATTTTACTATCATTAAAATCAATATCTTTAATCTTTGTTAACTTTGTAATCATTAGTGGTCGTTTTAGTAAAATAGATAATTTGTATGCATATTTACCGTTGTGGCATCTTGTCAATTATCTATTAAATCTAAATTTAGAAAGCTCATTCAGTAGGTTTATTAAATATTCCTTTCTCCTTTTACTTGTCTTTCTTCCTTTAATTATTCTACATTTAAATCTTTAATGCATGTGGAACTTGGTGGCATATGTATGAGATGAGGATACAAATGAATATTATAGATACTTAACCTATTGTCTAAGCACCATTTACTGACTAGTGCTTCTCTTTGTCTTTAATAAAAAATGTTTTCCTAGTCATTAAGTTCTTGAGTATAAGGGTTTCTTAATTTTATTTTGTGTTTCACTTTTAATCTATTATTTTGCCAGGACTATACTGTTTTAGCTGTTACAAATTATTAATATTTTTATAGATTTATCTTGTAATGCTTCTTTTACAAAATCTTAGATATTTTTACTTGTTTATTAATCTAGTTACACTTAAAATTGGTAAAATTTCAAGTTACAGCAATCTGCCATTAGGATTTTGACTGCCAAATCTGCAAATCTGTTAGATTGTAATTCTTCATCACTGTATAGAAAAATGAAATAGTATTTTCTTTTATTCAGATTTTTTTTATAATGACCAAACTCCAATATTTACTTAGAAACTGTCACAGTACAACTTTATTGCAGAGTTGGAGTACGTTACTGGGTTTGAATAAATAAATTAATAAACAAAATTACTTAAAAGGAGCTATTCCTGATAGCTAATTATTTACTGAAATATTCCACAAACACACAGAGGCATACACATATGCAATATGAAGAGTGGGAAAGTGTAGTCTCTGCATACTATGCTAGCCATTATTTCCTTACTTGAGCCCAATTTCAATTATCTTAAAATTGGTAATGGATTACATTTCTTTGGCAGCAATATCTATATATGTTTGTTTAGTGAAATCCTAGATGCAGCAGTAGCACTAGCCACATAACCAAAATTTCCACACTAGTGGAAAATAGCGGCTACTGTCATCACTGTTATGTGTTAGAAGGGAAGAAAGGGCTAAAAAAGGTTTCCTTTGTTTCTCTCATTTTCCCTTTGTTCAAGCTTTAGAATACATTTCAGGCTATCATGACATTTTCCAACCTACAAGTTAACCTTGGGTAGACTCTTCAAACATAGATCCCTATATTTTCTTTTTTTCTTTTTTTTTTTTTTTTTTTTTTTTTTTTTTTTTTTTTTTTTATTATACTTTAAGTTCTAGGGTACATGTGCATAACGTGCAGGTTTGTTACATATGTATACTTGTGCCATGTTGGTGTGCTGCACCCATCAACTCATCAGCACCCATCAATTCATCATTTATGTCAGGTATAACTCCCAGTGCAATCCCCCCCCCCCGCCCCATGCTGCTATAAAGACACATGCACATGTATGTTTATTGTGGCACTATTCACAATAGCAAAGACTTGGAATCAACCCAAATGTCCATCTGTGACAGACTGGATTAAGAAAATGTGGCACATATACACCATGGAATACTATGCAGCCATAAAAAAGGATGAGTTTGCGTCCTTTGTAGGGACATGGATGCAGCTGGAAACCATCATTCTTAGCAAACTATCACAAGAACAGAAAACCAAACACCACATGTTCTCACTCATAGGTGGGAACTGAACAATGAGATCACTTGGACTCGGGAAGGGGAACATCAGATTTTTAGATAATTCCATGAAATGGTGTAGCTTATTGAAATTGTCCATTCCAATATTTAAGAAATGGTTATTGGTCATCTTCTATATTTCAGGAATGTGGTAAAAGTAAAAAGAAAAAAAAAGAGAGAAAGAGATTAAAAAACAGACTACCATCAAGGAGCTCAAATACTGAAAGGATTGTAGATAAGGAAACTGGCAAAGGATGAAGATTAGCAAAGAGGAATGCACAGTGCACAATATTGAACACAGGACGACAGCAGGGAGAAGTATCACAAGTTTCTAGAAGGGGGTTGTGCTTCAGCTGAGTTTGGGACATGACAGGCAGTTAACTTGATGAGGATGGAGAACAGAGAGGAAACAGCAATGCAAAGGCACATAGATTTCAAAGAACATGGCACAGAAACGGAACTTCAAGAATGTAATTGTGACTGAAGTTTACGATGTGAATGAGATATAATGAATGATGAGACTGCATTTCACATGGATTTTATGTTCTTTCATGAGGGCACTGTGTGTCACTGGTGGGTTTTAAGAAGGAGAGTGACATAATTTTATCTTTTTTAGAAAGATTTCAGGGAAGAATACAGCAGGGAGACAAGAAAGCAATCAAAGTGAACAAAAAAGCATTCACTGGCAATAAATATGTGTTCAATGAATGAATGAAACATTGAAAGAATTGATGTATTACCAGATTTAACAGCTGAAAAGTAATTGATGACCTTGTTAAGATTACCTTTATTTAGTGGGATGGTTGAGATGGAAGACAGATATCAACGGGAGATAATGAATACAAAGTACTCATTCAAAGTATTGCGTATTTGAAATCAGATCTCATTTCATTGTTTTCCAAACTACTTGCTAGTATATAGGAAATAACATTATTATTTTGCTTATGGATTGACTATATAGTTACTCTGTTGACTCTTTTGTTTACTGGTTTTCCATGTGATTTTGTATATTTTGATTACTAGATATAAAATTATAATTCTTGTAAAATAACTTTCTATTTTGGCTTCTAATATTTATGTAGTTTATTTTCATTAGTTTTAATATATTGGCTGGAATTTTCAGAAATAAATGAAAATGATGCTTTTGGACAGTTTTGTTTGCTTTTAATGATGATGGAAATGCTACTATTTCAGACATAAATTGCTGACTGTAATAGACTTTTTTTTAACATATTAAACTTAAAAAAGACCCATTACAATCCTATTTTAAGGAGGTTTTGAATGACTAGAAGGTTTTGATTTTTTATCAAATTACTTTTGCTCCCTATGAAAATTAAGATATGTATTTTCTGGCCAGTTGATATATCATATTAGTCATTCCATTATATCTATCTATCTGTCTGTCTATCTATCTATCTATCTATCTATCTATCTATCTATCTATCTATCTGTTTGTTTACTGAGACAGAGTCTCGCTCTGTCGCCCAGGCCTGAGTGCAGTGGCCAATCTCGGCTCACTGCAAACTCCGCCTCCCAGGTTCACAACATTCTCCTGCCTCAGCCTCCCGAGGAGCTGGGACTGCAGGCGCCCGCCACCATGCCCGGCTAATTTTTTGTATTTTTAGTAGAGACGGGGTGTCACCGTGTTAGCCAGGATGGTTTCCATCTCCTGACCTCGTGATCTGCCCACCTCAGCATCCCAAAGTGCTGGGATTATAGGCGTGAGCCACCGCGCCTGGCCAGTCATTCGATTATTTTAAATGATAATTCGGGTACAATTTTCTTGAATATGGTATATTATTATTCTGCAATAATGCTAAATTTTATTTCCTTTATTTTATATGGTATTTTAAAATGATTATGGCCATACATTTGTCTTTTATTACTTTACAATACATTTTACCCTGTTTTGCATTGGAAGATACAACCCTGAGATACTGTAAAATCTGCACCAAAATATTTACTTATGATAGTTAATCAGTCTATATTTAATGAGTCAAGAAAGGTAATGCATTTCAGATTTTCATCAGTAAGGGTCATCATTGAGCTACATGACCTTGGACAAATTTTAATCTTTCCAGTGCTCATTTATATAAAGAAGGAGTTTGAACTAAATAAACTCCAGGGTCACTCCAACTCTAGCATTTTGCCAACTTGTATCCATAGAGAAGTTTCTCCAATTTTATGCTAATAAGCAAAGATGAAATAATGAGTTTCAGAGCAATAGTACTATGTAAGGTAGTGATAGACTATATCCTATGACCTGGCAAACTTAAACCTGGGTTTAAAAAATGATGACGCAGTAGTCCATTCTCCATCTCCTTGGACCCGTGAGCAGTTGGACCTGGAAAATGTTGGCCCTATGATTTATCTTAAATTACATCTGAAGGCTGTAGACCAAGCCCCCTTCACTGTTTTGTCAAGCTCATCTGAAACATTAGATGTAAAGAGCACCAGATGGGAGATCAGGAGCCCTGGATTTGTGTCCCTCTTCTGCCATTTACTAGCTTTGTGATCTTAATCAAGTCACTTAACCTCTTTAGGCATCAGTTTTCTTATTTGTAAGATGGACTCAACTTAATCTTTTAGCTCGTAAATTCTATGAGATGAGAAGCCAATTAGTCAAAGTATTTGTGATCGTATTTCAGAGTTGGATCTAGGCTCTTGACTCCAAAGAATTTGGTAGTTTACCCAATGTGTCTAGTAAGTGGCAGAGCCTCAGTTGGAGCCCAGGACTTCTGATTCTTCAACTGTGTTCTTTTCTTAATATGACACGCTGTCTTTCATTAAATCCTGTAATCATTTTTATACTTTTCAAGCATTCTATTACATTTCCCCGCTCTTTAAATTATGAGAACCCACTATCCTTGTTCCCTTGGTGCTCAACCTTGAAACTGTTTATTTATAATTTTAAACAATGTAACATATTAACACTCTGTTCATGTATGTGTTTGAACGATTTCTTGAAAAGTACTCCATCTAACATTTATCCCTTCTTTTCCTGATTCTCTTTCAGATAGCAGTTCTGTGGATGAAAAGGTTTTAAATCATACTTATTCTTCCCTCCTGAGGGATCTTGTCTTTTGTACATGTTTGTTTGTGACATATTAGACCTGTTTGATTCCTCTGTTTTAGTTTTGAAATGTGCATGTTATCCCAGCTTTCCATTATTTGGTTGTCCTTTAAGTGTGCCCCTGATAATGTTGCATTTATGGAGAGGTCACACCTTGCCAGCTGCGCTTACCTTAGCTATACTTGCCAACCTAGGGGTCTGCTACGGTCAAACACAGCATCTTTTCTTCAGTCTGGCTAAACATGACCTTTCTGACTGACTCATGATCTTCATTGCACATATCAAGTTTTAAGGGCAAACAGCATCTGGAATATCATATATTTTCCTGGACTCTGCCAGTGCATTTGTTTAAATGCTGACAGCTAATTTCAAAACCTGTACTCGTAAAAACATAGCAGCTTTGACTTGGAGCTGACCCTGCTTAGCATCTGTCATACTAGGTGTTACGTGTGTAGTGCAGTTGACCTGTGTCCCGATTTCATGTACATAAAACTGTAGTATGCTAAAAGCCTGTTTGTTTTGTTTTTCTCTCACTCTTCATTTAAGGCTCGAATAGTAAGTGGCAATGATTTGGATGCTTCCAAGTTCTCTGCACTCCAGGTGTGTGGTGGGTAAGTATCTTTATACCTTTGTAATTTATTCCATTCATCAGTGGTACTTGGCTGTGCTCTCAACATATATGCTTTGAATGCAGGATGCTGCATGATTAACTAGTCTCATTGCTACTTTATTTCACAATAAAGTCAACATTACAGCATTTTCTTAAAAAAAGTTAACTATAAAATGATTCTAAAAATATGAATATGTGTATAATTATATATATATAAGTCAAAATCACCTAACCAGTTTAACTGTTAACATTAACATTACATACCCAACTACAACCACATAATTTTACATGATTGAATTCATATTGACACATTTCATGCTCTCTTTCAATTTGCTTGTTTTCATAATTATATATGTGCATGAACTTTTTCATATCAATAACTCCATGAATGTAATCGATACAATTCTTTTTCACAGTTGCATAGTATTACATTTAACATGAGTATCAAAGTATTTAAAATGTAATCACAAAAATAATGTATGAAATTTATTTTCTGTGTAAAAAATTCAAGCAGCCTCGTCTTTAATGGTAAAAGTTACACACTGGTATCAGTGTGGTATGAACGTTCATAGGCATTTTGCTGCATGTTTGCAATACATATCTATGTTGATATAAAATAAGTAGTTTTGCATGGTGATATTTTTTGCATTTTAACATAAAACAGTCCACTCCGTGTAAATAAATAAGCATGAATTTAATGCTGACTTTGTATCCATGCTGTTATAATTGTTCTATACATAATGACTCACTTAATCTTTACAATGGCCATATGAGGTAAGTACTATTTTGACTCTCATTTTAAAAATGAGGAAACCAATCCACAAAGCACTTATGAAATGTTTCCTTAAGACAGCTAGCAAGTGGCAAAATCAGTATTCAAGCTCAGTTAATCTAATTCCAGAGCCTATAATCTCAATCGAAATGCCTCATTGCCTCTGCAGCTTACTGGTCTCTTTTTTTTCCATTTAATGACAAATGCCTTGCAAAATTTTCTACTTTATTATTTTGAAGTGGTGCAAATATTTGAAAACATTCATACAACATGTTTTATTCTTCTGCTGGTGGGTTTTCAAAATTGTTTCTAATTCGTAATTGTAAATTATGACATAATTGTAAATACTATGGTAAATATAATAGATTTTAAAAGTGTAATTTATGGATCAATGCTTGCACACAGTTTTTATATTCATATATACCTCTTTATATATGAATATATAGAGATATCTATATAATTGATTATATATCTATCTATTTATATAGATTTTTTTAAAAATTGAGACCAGGTTTTGTCATGTTGTTCAGGCTGGTCTTGAACTCCCGAGCTCAGGCGATCCACCCACCTCGGCCTCCCAAAGTGCTGGGATTATATGCACGAGCCACCGTCCCTGGCCAATAATTTAAATCTATATACATATATATATGTATATTAGATGTTTTATGCTGAAATTTGAATACATTGATGTACAGTATAAACAGAAGCAAAATTTAGAGCCATCTTTTAGTTTTTTTATCTAGGCAAAAATTTCACAGTTCTGTTTTATAATACACTCATTTTTTCAAAATAATTTTATTGTTAAATACATCCACATGTTACTTATTTCAAATAAAATACTTGTAACATTTAAAGTGTTAAATTTAAAACTCCTACAAATTTATATATATGTATCATTTTATTTTGATTTTCCAAATAGAAGTGATTAAGATGTTATTTCTGTTACATCTTTAACTTCAATGTCCTTGAAATAAATATGTGAAGAATTGCTCCCATTCATATTCTAATGTTATAGTAATTTAAATAAGTTATAAAATCAGTTGTGGTAAAAGATCACTATGAATTATTCAGAGAAATTAAGGTAGTAAATAAACTACTGTCTCTCCTACAACACCACAAATACTGTGTCTTTAAGTTTACCAGCAATAATAATTTGACAACTAAATAAAATGTTTGTCTTAGGAAATAATTAAGTTGAATTCTAATTTAATTATGAAAAATGTTGGTACATAGTGTCACATACCTGGAGGTTTATCTGAGTTTATGATGTTACAGATTCTGCACCTCCCCCTCAGCTACAGCATCTATCACTTCGTGAAAGTTTGATTTGCTAACTCTGTCTGAATATGGACTTAATCCTTGTCAGAACAAGAGTTAATCTACATCCATCCTTTTGTTAAGCACATGCAGTATAAATGTCTGGCTAAAATAGTTTCTCTTTACATTTCGAATAGATCTTTCCACACTGTTACATTTTCTGAAAATGCCTCTTTCAACGACTTTCTAAGGGATTTTGGAACTGTGATAGTATGGGAAGGGGGTGATAGCTTTCAGTCATCAAGACAATTTATCATTGCCTGAATGCTTATTTTCTCTTAAAGAACCGCAAGGATATATTTACATATGAACCTTCAATCACAAGCTCTTTCTGAAAGATGTGCTTATTTTAATTTTTTCTATAAATATTTATATATTTTAAAATAAATAAATACGGTTTAAATATCACTTCTATACATCCTAAAAAACTATGACCGGGGCAGAATTTCAAAATACGGAGTCATTACTTTTCTATTACAATGCTGCTAAATTCTTCACTTTTCTACCTTTGCCATCCCCAATCAGTTCAGAACCAAACCACATTCATCCTTTCCTTAGTTTACTCAAGTGTCAGTGAAAGAATAATCTATACACACTAAAACAAATTAATAAGCTATATACACTGAAACCAGATAATGAAATTAATAATTCTGCTTTCTGATTTCTGCTTAGCTGTCTGTACATTTCCTATAAGTGTTGGCAGAAAAGACATGGCAAATTTCATTCTGTTTTTCCTATCTGTCGTGATAAAAGTTCAGACAGGCTCTGGGGAAAAACTGGAAGAGGGAGAGAGAAGAGGTGACAGAAAAATAAAAGCAACAAGAGAAAGTGGGAAGGATACATGTTTTGGTGAAATCAATGAATTTAACATTTATACCCTTGAGTGGTTTTATAAGATTTTGTTAACTTTTGTCATCTGTGTCAGCAAAGAGTCATACACAAAGCACACAGCAACTCAATATGAAAAGTACAAGAGGTTTATTGGGCAGAAATGTCTCAAAGATAAAATGGAGAGATAGCAGAAGTAGGTGAGAAGAGCCATTGGACCATGACACAGTTCTTACATTTGCGAAAGTATATGGAGTAGGAAGGAGAATTGGGTATGAAAAGCCTGAAATTGACTATACTGAGGATAAAATAAAGCCATTCAGACAAATGGAGAGAAAAGTTTGCTTATTAGTGGAGTCTTTCATTGGGTACAAGTGGCCAGCTCTATTATCTCCCCGAAGTTTAGCCATTGGTTGGGAGCAGCTTGGGGGAGGGTGTAGCCTAGGGGTGAATGCTGCAGTGGATACTGCAGGTGTGGCAGCTGGAGGCTCTTACCCAGCTATCCTACTGTCAGCAGATTCTCTCTAAGGGGTATCTGAGTGATACATGCCCATGGTTACACAGCATCAATTTGATGAAACTACTTTTACTCAATGATAGTGAACAGAGTCACATGAGTACCTTCTCCAAATGTGAAACAAGATTTTAATTAGAAGAACACTCTTTTGGTGCTTTCATTGTATATGACTTAAGTTTCCCTTTCCCTTGACATTTGTAGTTAGAGCTCCACTGGTTGAATTATAAGCAGCATTGCAAGGGGTGTGTGTGTGTGTGTGTGTGTGTGTGTGTGTGTGTGTGTGTTGGTGTGTGTTGGTGTTTGTGTCTATTCTCAAAGTACCAGACTTGCATGCACCACAATTTGGGCAAGTCTATAAAACAGTGGTGGGATTAGGGAAAAACAATTTGGGGAGGATGTTATCATCTGTATTTTCTTTCTTCACTAGTCATTCAAATTCTTCTCTGCATTACGGTTCTCATGGCACTAACTTCCTCGAGCCTATGTGAAATTCCTCTGGCCATGGTTCTGATCTAGGCTGGTGACTTCTATTCCACCTCAACCAGAATGATTGAACCTTTTCAGGAAAGAGGCGGTGGTTACAGAAGTGAAGTAATGCAGAGACAGAGAAAAATGAAGAGACACTGTTAAAGGGAAGGACAATTATCACCAGGAACAGCTATCTTGGTAAATGTGAACAAGCTAATTTTCATCCAAAGTCCTATACAATTCCATTGTTTTTCTTAAATTTACCTTAATTAAAATACCAATTTTTGTTTCTGTTGTAGAACCCAATGTCAGCTAGGTTGTTCAACATATGAATAAAGCTGTTTTAACATATTTTTAATTTTGTGTTACAGTCCTGACATTGGTTTTTTGTTTCTCTATAAAGTTGAGATTATATACTATCCTTACACCCTCTTCCTCTTTCATAGTCTTGACTTCCATGTTTAGCCAGGGTCTAGAATCTTTCACTTAGCATAGAGGATAAAGTTGTTCCTACGCTCCAGGGACTCTTCGCTTAATTTTTCTCATCGCAGCAGTCTTTTCTCTCATAGCTGAGAACATTTTATTTCAGTTCTTCCTATCAAGTCCACCAATTTGATTCTTCCCTATTCCCTCAGATAACTTCCCTATTTTTCAAGGGTCAGAAATTCTCCTAAGCCTAAACATGGGCTGTTTCCACCGATTTTTCTTGTGAGTCAGTGGTTTACCCTACATCACCATCCTTGCATGCTCTGAACCAGGTTTGCCAAATATTAAGAAAATGACAACCCCCACATAACACAGTGCTTTAATCATGGTGACAGGTCACTCTTTGTGTTTGGCTTATGGTTTGGCTCTGTCACCTAAATCTCATCTGAAATTGTAAGCCCCATGTGTCAAGGAGGGACCTGGTAGGAGGTTATTGGATCATGGGGGTCAGTTTCCCCCAGGCTATTCTCATGCTAGGGAGTTCTCATAAGATCTGAGGCTTTAAAATGTTTGGCACTTCCCCTGCCCCCGGCTCTCTGTCTCCTGCTGCCGTGTGAGATGTGACTTTCTTCCCCTTTGCCTTCTACCAGGATTGGAAATTTCCTGAGACCTCCCCAGACATGCAGAATTGTGAGTCAGTTAAACTTCCTTTCTTTATAAATTACCCAGTCTCATGTTGTGTTTTTATAGCAGTGTGAAAATGGACTAATGTGGTCTTTGACCTTTTAGTTAGTTATTTTTAGGGAGCAGCTTCCTTTCCCTCCAGAGAACTTGGTGTAGAAGGAGTTCACTATAGAGTTAGGTAAGAGTGAAATAAAGATTTCTATTTATTATAAGGCTTAACAGATGCAAACATGGCCTACTTTAATAAGTCATTGTTGTATAGTCAGTGAGTCACCATTACCATATTTTTTCAACTTATTTTTATTCATATTACCATTGACCTCGTTTTTGTCCTCAGCACCTTTTACCTAGGCAGTTGCAAACTGATCTTCTGAGACTGATCTTCTAAACAATCTTCCTTTGTTAATTTCTTCTTCCACATTAAATCTAATCTCTACACTGTTAAAGATCAATGCCTTTAAAGCACGGGCCTTTCTACTTAAATATCTTTAATGACTTTTTTTTTTCTTAAATGTAAAGGACAGTTGGCCCTCTGTATCTGTGGGTTCTATATCTGTGGATTCAAACAGCTGTTGATTGAGAATCTGCTAAACAATAATAATCAGTAGCAATGAAACAATAAGAAGCACAAAAAGAAATTCAAGACCACAACTGTTAATACAGCATTTACATTGTATTTGGTGGTATAAGTAACCTACAGATAATTTAAAGTATATGGGACGATGTGCACAGGAAATACACAAATACTGTGCCATTTTATATAAGGCAGTTGAGTATCTGCAGATTTGGGTCTCTGATGGGTGATCCTGGAACTGATCTGTATAGGTCTTTTCACATGGTTTTGAATATCTTTTTTGATTTCTATTTCTCTTTCTTTTTACTGTGGTAAAGTATTATCACTGTTTTTAGTGTTTCTATTTTTTTGTATCAGTCTGTAGCATATAATAGTTTGATAAGTTGCATAGATTTAGCAAGATTCTTATCCTCCAACTTGATTTTAAATTCCTAAGGAGTTTAACTTAAATTCCTAAGTTCGCTTGCTTAAATTATTACAGGAGAAACAATCCTTGACATCTCTTGGCCACAACCATGTTGGGCACAATCATGCCACAAGGCAGTTGCAGCTGCTAGAAAGGAGCCTCATGTGAGACTTCAGGGAGTACGCCCAATCACAGACTCTTGATTGTATCATGCCTGTTAGTCCTCAGCACACTGTCTGCAGTCCTCACGCAGAGCAAACACATAATATCTTATGCACAAAGGCTTAATCTAGATAGAGAGTTTCTTAATTAGGAAAACTGATAGCCACAAGGCCATCAGCTTTCTAAAACCCATGAATCAAGGAGTGGTTGCTGAGCCATTAGCTTCTTGTGGTCAAGAAGACTGCCTGTCTAATTTTGGCCTACCTCCAGCTCTCTCTAGTCTCAGGAGCAGTTGATTATCTTCTCTACTTGGAAAGTCATAAGATCATTAGGTTAGCTTTTGATGTCAGCTACAAAGACCAGACATTGGGGTGACTACTTCAATGTGTGGATCTATGGGACCTCACAACCACATTCCCATATTTAGTGGGAAATAGACTTTGGCACAGCATCTATGAAATTAAGATGAACTTTACTCTCTATAATCTTAACCATGCTTAGTTAAGCCATAGTTTTCTTGAGGTAGATTATAAACAATTTCGGTTAGGCATACTTTGTTCCTAAATTTATGGTGGCAAAATAATCATAAAACTGACTCAGAAGATTTAAAAAATGGAGCTGTCATCCTGAAGCTACTAATAGCTCATAGTTCACCAAGTTGTAGATTGGCACCTTTTTGATCACCTCACTTTCTGGCTTGGGTTTATAGCTTAACATTCTTTCTTACTCAGTGGTAGACCATAAACCTAGGAAAAACACTTGACTATTACCCACAGTTGATCAGGGATACTGTATAAGAATCCCCCATCTTCGGGTAATATTAGAAAATAGGTCCATCCATCCATCCTCACACATAGATAAGAAACCTGACATCTATTCTAATAGAGGCCGTCTTCTGAGCTTTAGGAGGCTGACGATAAAAAGTTGTTCTCCCAAATCACATTTTTTACTTCCATTATTTAATAGTATTTAAGAATATGAAACCTCAGGATAATCCTAGGTGTAAGCCAGGAGAACCTCCAATTTTACTCATTGTATGAAAGCTACTCTTTTTTCTTCCTTTCTTTCTTTCTTTCTTTTTTTTTCTGAGATGGAGTCTCGCTCTCAACCAGGCTGGAATGCAGTGGCATGATCTCGGCTCACTGCAACCTCCGCCTCCTGGGCTCAGGTAATTCTCCTGCCTCAGCCTACCGAGTAGCTGGGATTACAGGCATGTGCCATCATGCAGGGCTAATTTTTTTGTATTTTAGTAGAGATGAGGTTTCACCAAGTTGCACAGGGTGGTTTCAAACTCCTGAGTTCAGGCAATCTGCCTGCCTCAGCCTCCCAAAGTGCTGGGATTACAGGAGTGAGCCACAGCGCCCGGCATTTACATTTCAGATCGAGATTCACATGACCCCACATCCCTTTCGAGCCACAAAGCAGATAATGGCTCTACTTTGGGGAAGGAAATCAGAGCTGCCATCAACTCTGACAACTTCCCTTTAGCCAGTTCCTGGCACTGGAGCCTTCCATAATTGATCTACACAGCACTGGTTGGCTTCTTAGAAAGGGCCTGCTTTTCCTTTCATCTTTAGGTGATTGCCGATAAAAACACATTCAGTAGGAAATTTGCCTTTCCCTGATTTCTGTGAGCCACTAACTCGACCTCATAATATTTGAGATGTACTTTAAAAGAACCCCAAATCATGCACTTCCAAAGGACTAGTATTTGGTAAGACCATCTCAATATTAGCGATATAAGTTTCATCACACACCCAACTCCCAAGGCCAGTCTGTTCTCAATTAGAAAACTAAGGCCATCAACATAAGCTTAAGCATTGTACTACTTCTATCTCCTTACCCTCATGAACTCATTCACAATTTTTTTTCTCACTCCAAGGTCTATATCTCAAGCCAATGCTGGTACTCTCTTCTGGCTTTGAGTATCACAGGAATGCCAACTTAATATAGCAGCAAGCAGGGCCAATCCAGCCTCAGAAAAATGAAATTGCTAGTTAAGAAACTTGTTTCTGAGAAAAAAGTGTTATATTGAAACACATTTCCTTCTCTGTTCAATTTGCTTATTCAACATTTATATATTACTATACATTTCAGCTCTTTATATATCAGATTCTTAATCATGAACCCTAAGTCTCTATGGCTTAAATTTATTAGGAAATTAATGAATCTTAGCTACATCAGAGAGTCAAGCTTAATCTTCTAGTGCCTTCCAGATATTCTTTGAGTTTGAAGAGTAGCAAATTAAAATCACTGATACATCCTTTATGAAGACAGTGTTTGAGTCGTCAGTCTTAAAGTGGTGCAAGTTTAGTAACTACAGAAAATATCATCTGTTACATTGAGCAGAATAATCACTTGTGTCAGAAAATTACCAGCTATTAGCTGGGAAACACTGAAAATAACCCCACTAAATAAGATGGAAAATGTAAGAAATACCATGTTTCCTGCACCGACTGGTTCTTTCCAAGCTGTAATTGATGTGACTATTGAGCACATCTAATACATATAAAATTCTTAGAGAGGAAAAAAAAGAGGAACACTGAGGGTGATCATTGTCTTTTCCAATGAGACATATATTGAGTATGTTTTTAGATATCTTTTAATGAATAAATACCTTATTCCATTCAGGTAGATGACATAGATTCCCTCTTATAGACAGACTATATAGTAGTGTAAGAGAACAATAAAATAATCGCTGCTAAAAATGTGTGCTACTGCTGCTATAAACTTGTAAATAGTAGAGATGCTATTCTCTACTACTCACTTCTTATTTAAAATAACAAGTTGGCTTAATCCATATACTTTCTTAAATATGAAACAGCTTCCTCTAAGAACTGCACTGTAATTTTCAGATATGACAAAATCTTTCTAAGACTAGCAGATTAAGAGTTCTTAGTTTTTAGGTTGTCTTAACATTTAGAAAGAGTATAAAATAAAATAATTAAGCAACATTTTAGATGTCATTTAAAGATGGTCTATCTCAAATTCATAATTATTATGATATAGTAAGTAATACTTTTTGAAATGTTGCAATATAACAGACCCATATCTGAGCATTGTTTAACATTACTTCTTTTAATTCTTGTAGCAACTCTTTGAGGTAGGTATGATAGTTATTATTCATATTTTACAGATGAGGTAATTCAGGAATCCAGACACTATACATCGTCAAGATCAGTGACAGTATTAGAGCTGAGATTTGAACTAGATCTACCTGACTTCAGAATTTGATTGCTTTGGTATTATGCCAAATTGATACAATTTTACAAATCAATAATGCTCATTTTTGGATCTGTTCTGTTAAATAGTGTACTGTACACTTACATTATATTTTAAATTTAACATTACATTATGTATTGGTCTGAAAAGGTTTCTCATTATATGTACCAAATAAATGTAGATCTATTTCTAGATTTTGAAAATATGTTTGCAAAGGAATTTCAGGATATCTCCTAGAAAAATATGACCTAGATAAACTAATAATAGGTTGAATGACTGGACCCAAGGTGTGATAATTCATGGTTGATATTGTACTCAGGAATGGCTCTTATTGAAATGCCTCAGGAATTGCCTTTATATAGATTTTTACAAATTGGTATATAACAGAAACACATATTTAGGGGTACCTGTGGTATTTTGATTTATTCATATAATGCGTAATAATTAAACCAGGGTAATTGAAATATTCATTACCTTAAACATTTTTCTTTATGCCTGGAATATTCAAATTATTCTCTACTAGCTATTTTGAAATGTATAATAAATTACATATTGTTGTAGTCACTCGACTGATTTATTGAGAACTAGGTCTTATTTCCTCTATCTAACTATATTTTTGTACCTATTAATCTCTCTTCTTCCCCACCTCCATTCTGTTCTTCCTAGCCTCTGTTATTCACCTATCTACTTTCTATTGGTATTTTGATACATATTGCATCGAATCTGTAGATTGCTTTCGGTAGTATGGACATTTTAGCAATATTACCTTTTCCAATCCATGAATATGGATTTAGATTGTTTTTAACTGGGAAAGATAAAAATATAAAATACATACTTCTCCAATTTGAGGGTTACATATACCTGGGCAAAATAACTGGTATATTAATAATGGAATTAATGTCTAAAAGATCTTAGCATATTACAACAATGAGCTGAGACTAACAAGATGGAGTATAAATAGTATATTAACCAAGATAACCTAGGTTATGATACAGTAATTAACAACTACCGAATTTCAGTACATTAATTAAATAAAATGTTTTTTCTCATCCATGCAACGTTTCCCTTTTTTCCCCTTTCTTCTCAGAATTTAAGCATGCAACATTTTCAATGCCTGTAGGTACGAGGAGGGTGCACTTTGATCTTCATAGTTGGTCAGGGAACCATGCTGACAGAGGCTTTGCGTTCATACACGCTGAATCTAGAAAAGAGAAGGTTCAAGTGAGAATTCATGTCAGAAGTCTTCGATTATTTAAAAGATTAGGTTAGAAAAGGGACTATATTGTCCTGAGCTTCCCAGTGGACAGAACGTGGATCATTGAAGAAATTGTGTATAGGCATGCTTCTGACCAATATAAGAAGATATTTCCAATCAAGAGCTGTCTTTGTAAATACTAAGTTTCCTACTGCTAGAGATTTTTAAATAAACTAGGTGCTCGGTTGTTAGAAATATTGCACAAGGAATTTAAATATCAGATGCTTGATTATTTAAAACCTATTCCAATCTTAATGTCCTATCCTTATATTCTATCATATATAGTAACTGTATCAGTTAGATATTGCCATGTAACAAACCAGTCCAAAACTCAGTGGCTTAAACAATGAATCCATGGGTCTTGCCTACATTCATTGATACATGTATGGTCAGCCAAACAGGGGCCATTGCTCACATTTCTGGTGGCTGTTTGGCTATTCTGGAGCGGGGCAATTGGGCTGTTATTCATCATCCAGCTGGCCAGACCAAACTTGATTATATGACAGTGACAGGATTCTAAAGGAATAAGTGGAAGCATGCAAGGCCATTTGAATCCAAAACTGGAACTGACAGCTATCACTTTTACCACATTCTATTGTGAAAACACATCATAAGTCCCACTGAGATTCAAAGAATGTGGAAATAAGGCTCTTTTTTTTTTTTTAATAAGAGGAGTGAATGACTGACGCCATTTTTAACAATAGAGTATAATCCTGTATATTCACAGTCTTCAAATTATATATTTTCCACAATTTAGAGAAAATAGAATATCATTTCATATATTTACTTTCACTTAATTATTTGTATTTTGAATAATGAAAAAATAGATATTGCCATGAAAACATCAGAATCTCATTTTCAGTAGTACCTAATTATTCTGTTACAATATGGGATAAAGAGTAATTTACCTTCCAGATAGGTGAATAAAAGTGTTCTGTACATTTAAGAGAAGATGTATTTCTGATTTGGGGTCTCAGTGCAGACTTTATGGAAAAGGTGGAATTAAATTGGGCTTAAATGTTTGGATACAATTTTGACACATGGATATGGAAAAGAAAATGTAGACCAGGAAGCAGTACAAAACTTGAGTTGCATCATAGACAAGAAAGTAGACAGTAGTATGTCCAATCATGTGGAGGAAAAAAGTGGAAAATGTGTTGGGAAATGTAAGTTGAAAGTTTGAATGCCTGACCAAAGACACTAAATTCATTAACCTTTGAATAATGTATTTCTATCATTTGAAATACCTGCATCATGTGAAAAATGACTCAGCTATTCTGGTCAAACAATAACTGCAGGGTGATGGTGACAATGACAGGGAAGAAACTGATAGATTTAAATTCACAAGATTGTATGATTTTCATTAACTAAAGCAGAATCATCTGCCCAAATCTTAATTTTTAGAAAGTCTCCAGAAGCAGGTGCACTTGGGCACAGCAGACATCTTTCTTGCTTTGAGAATTTTTACACAACTCTGTCAACCATGATAAACATCACTGTAACTCCTGCTCATTATCTCGAGGCTTAGACTCTTAAGTTGCTAGGTAGGAAAGGCCAAACCATGGGATTTGTAGAAGCCGTCACTGCTCAGAATCATCTGTATAAATCTTTTTATACAAGATGGCATCATCTGCCATTTAATTTTTACATATAAAGATCTCTTCAGGAAACAATACTTGAAACAGTTATTCCGGAGTCAACAACTACAGAATCATATAATTTAGAAGCTTCTCCACTTTTAACAATAAGTTGCATTTATTTGTGTCAAGTGTGGGAGGTACAAAGCTATAGTGCAAGTGTCAAGGAAATCACGGATTACCTGTAACAGAGTATCCTTTCCAGGCTAGAGCTGAGACTCAGATTTGTCCAGTGTGACATCTGCAAAATCTCTTTCCAATGTATCTGTTTGCTTTCATTGGTTTACACAGGGTCTGAGAATAGAGAAGCTGGACAGTGCCTGCAACTGGGGTTCAAAACTAGACATATTTGATGAAAGACTGTCAGTAGCAGTGAAATTGATGGACAACAGAATTTTTGAAAGGCACGTAGGTTTCCTGTGAGAAGTCTTAACAAAAAGGAAAAAAAGAGCCTGGGATGGCAATTCAGACTCAGCAGTTAGAACTAGAAATCAGAGGAAAGAAGTTCTCATTACTCTGTGTGTGTGTGGGTGTGGCCACCCTGGTTGTATAAGTAACTTTCAAGGAGGGAGAAAAGGGCTGTATGTGAACTTGAGCTGTTTCTCTGGGATCACGTAAAAACTGCTGAGTTCCCCTCTCACCAAATTGAGTGCAAACCAGCCATTGATTACAAATTAGAATTAACACTAAATGAGGATGAATAACATCTTTGCCTTTTCCATTTAGTCAATGGGACTTGAGAAGGGAAAATTCCCACACTGCTTCTGAGGAAAAGACACATAATAATGTGATATGCTAACAAATACGTAGAACTTTGAGTTAGATGGCCTAGTTTTAAATCTTGACTCTATTGCTTATTAGCTGTGTTAGTTTGGGCAAGTCATTTAACCTGTGAGTCTTAATGCTCCATTTGAAAAATGTAGATTATACTCATAATCACATTATAATATAATCGCAAGATCATT
Organism: Rhinopithecus bieti; assembly: GCF_001698545.2. Taxonomy (NCBI): domain Eukaryota; kingdom Metazoa; phylum Chordata; class Mammalia; order Primates; family Cercopithecidae; genus Rhinopithecus; species Rhinopithecus bieti. Next base: position 903,987 of record NW_016826783.1, on the reverse strand, counting down.
TAGTATGTTTTAACTTTCTTTTTAAATCTAGCACACATAGAGAATAATTGTTTAATAATACATTATTAAAAGGTAAATCCTTGCTCATGGTGATCAGAGGTAGGGTTTCTTAGAACTGAGGGGTTTCCTAGGATGCAGCAGTTTCAGTGCTAGAACCAGGAAATCCCTGAGAAAACCAAGATGAGTTTGGCCACTTTATGAGTTTCGAGAGACTCTAGCTACCCCAACGGGCTGCTCAAAGGGTTCTTCTGAGATCAGCATAGCTGTAAAACGTGTATACTTCACTAGAAGCTCTCATTTGGAGAATTAAATATGTTTCTATCTACTCCTACTGGTCTTCTGCCTAAGAAAATGTATAGATTCAAGTGTGGAAAAATAGTAATTGCCTACTCCAGCCCTCTACTTGGCATATATCTTTAGCCATAATTGTTTACCCCTTGAGAACAAGAAAATCGTATCTCAAGAAACTCATCTGCAGAAAGACAAAGGGATAAAGAAGAGAGAAGCCTCAGGATAGAATGGTAAGTTCTTTCTAGAACTGAATTGAGTTGTGAGTAGGAGCAACTTTTAGAACAGGAATTTGTTTTATTGCCTATTTGAGCAAATAAGTAGACCTCATCAGGGATTCTTTCCTTTCTAAATGCTTTGATGTTTGACTGAATACATGGCAGATGCTGCCAAACTTCTTCCCTTTCCATGCCTGGTGCAGTGTCATTTACTTCTTTAATATTAGCTGTTTTTATTTATTTTTTACTTTTTAGAAATAGGATCTTGCTCTGTCACTCAGGCTGGAGTACAGTGGCACAGTCATGGTTCACTGCAGCTTCCATTTCTCGTGCTCAAGTGATCCTCCTACCTCAGCCTCCCAAATAGCTGAGACCACAGGTACATGCTACTACACCTAGCTAATTAAACAACAACAACAACAACAAAATGTAAAGATGGGGTCTCACTATGCTACCCAGGCTGTTCTCAAACTCCTGACCTCAAGTGATCCTCCCGCCTGGCCCCTAAGTGCTGGGATTGCAGGCATGAGCTATCACACCCAGCCAATATTAGCTTTGTTATCTGCTCAGCTGAGATCAGCCTTTTTTCTTTCTGTTATTGCAAACTGGGACATGGGCAGGATTTTATTTTGCTATCTTTGGCAGGAGGGCCCACTTTTCACTGGAGTTAAAGCTAGATACAGATCTTGGCACTGCTTAGAAACTTGACACTTGCTGTATCACACCATTAAACATCTCCCTGCTGGCAACGTGTCTTACTTATTATACTTTAGCTATTTCATGCTCACTATTGAGCAGGCTACAATAGAACTGTTGAGTAAACATGCTGATTCAATAATTTCGAAGTTTGACTAGCATTCAAATTCTTTGTAGAACGCAGACCAGGCAAAATGAACACAGTAAATATCTTACATAGTCTATATACCAAAGGATTTGAGTGGAGAGGAAAACTGAAGGGAGACTATACTATTTCACTCAAAACCAAGTCAACACTTTATTAAGGATACACCAAGTACAAAAACACTGTTTTTTGTATGGGTCTTTTTCGATTAGAGAATGCAGATGCCTAAGGCACTCTCTCCTTGTGCATGTTGTATTTAGCTATGAAGGTAGTTAAAAGGATCAGACAGACAAGGGACCACAGGAACTGCAAAGAAAAAAAACAGGTGTGCCTGTGACTAAAATGTGTCTTAATAATCAGCATTTAAGGGCCTACTTTCTGGCATGAACAAACACTTGGACATGGGAACTAGTGGGTCAAGTTTGGTAGATGTTTAAGGCTCATGGGGGTAATACTGGGACAAAAGGATTTTGAAGATAGGTGAGTGCCAGACTGGAAAGACCTTGAACATCAGCTAAGAAACATGAAGATTTTGCCTATATTTACTAACCTGCTTTTGTAACTTCAAATATCTGAAGGATATTCTGGTTTACCATTACACAGTAGTGCACTAGAGAGAGGATTAGAATTGTTAGAAGGCAGGGGAAGACTAATACATACCTTCCTCTTCCCTTAGTTACTATTGAATTATCTGCCTATCCTGTCCTTCCTTGGGCAAAACATCAATTGTAGGCAATTAGAATTCAGCAAAGGCATTCAAGCCATGAGTTTAAAAATTAAACCTTTGTTGGATGAAGATTGAGGTAGAAGGAATATATGATACATCATGGAAAACGAGACAATTGGAAGGCTTTTGGAATACTATTGACAAAAAAGGACATAGAAGCTACTCTGTCATAATAAATAATGATGCTAGCTTTAAGCATGTTTTGCTCAGGAAAAATGTGAAATGATAGTTAAATAGAAGTGTTAGGTAGACTGTTAGTGAGGATCTAGGTCACTGGAGAAAATTTAGGATTGGTATAGGGATGGGAGAAAGTTTAGGATTGGTATAGTGATTTGAGATTCAACTCTACAGAAGTGATAGCTAGATGAAAATGACAAAGAGAGCATAGAAGCCTAGACTGAATGATTAAGAAAGAAGGATGCTATTACACCCTCCTAACAATGCATACTAGGTTCATTTATATCAAGCAACAGAAAGTTATGACACATGCTCGTTTCATAGAAACTATGGTAAGTTGTTGATCACTCCAGGATATCCTTTACTTACTCATGTTCCAAAAAATCTAAATTACAAAGATCCAGAATCACTTACAATCTTTTTTGATTTAGAAATAGAATCCATGATCTTCAAATTGGGTATAAGACTCTGATGTCTGGAATAATGTTCTTGCTAAATAGCTGTTCAAACGTATAGCTGTGGAAAAGCTTCCTAGTTTCTCTAAAATGATTTTTATATGCATAAGTAAGTAATTACAATTTTCAACTCATTCAGTTGCTATCAGTGTTAAATGAATTGATATATGTGAACATTTAACACAATTTATGACATAGAAAACAAACGTTTCTTACATGTCGGTCATTAGTAATTGCTTCTGGATTGTAAATATGTTCTAATATCTATATCTCTAATGTATTTCTGATAATTAGTTTAAATTTTTATGATAAAGCTATTTTAATGAGAATGTAAGTAATACACTCTTTCAAATGTGAAAAATCTCTAAATTTGCACATTTCTTTGGCAGGTTGATACCTTAGCCTAAAAGGGGTTGGGAAAGCCATTGTGAATAACAGGACAACCTCATAATTAAACAAAAGAGCTCTGTTGAACTACACTGAGTGGATTGTTGTAAAAGAATATTAGCTTTTTTCTTTTTAATTCTTTTTAACTCTTTAGAAATAGGATCTTTCTCTGTCACTCAGACTGAAGTACAGTGGCACAGTCATGGTTCACTGCAGCTTCAATTTCTCATGCTCAAGTGATCCTCCTACCTCAGCCTCCCAAGTAGCCAAGACCACAGGTGCATGCTGTTTGTTCTATACATAGTCTCAAAGTTTATTCTATAAGTCGAATAATAAATAAGAACATTAAGCTGGCCAATTTGGACACAGAGAGTGGAGATCTTGGGCTTGTATGTTAGTCATAAAGCTATGACTTTCTACCAGGTACATGGACACCATTTGACAGTGGTACAAGTCCACTGTTTGACAGTGGTAGGCCAATCATTTTGTCCAGTGAAATAGTAGCTGGCCAATTTAAATATTTATTAATTTAATCATATTTTAATATACTGGAAGTATTAATAACAACTGCCAGAATTTCTCTTATTTGGGAATAAATATCTCAATATTTATTTCTATAACTTCAGAATTGTTCTTGTTTTGGTGTTTTTAGGTTTTGGTTTATATTAGATACAGTAAGCCTTTTGTCAATTATCATTAAAGTTTTGACTTTTTCAGCCGGGCACAGTGGCTCACACCTGTAATCCCAGCACTCTGAGAGGCCAGGGTGGGCATATTACTTGAGGTCAGGAGTTTCAGACCAGCCTGATCAACATGGAAAAACCCTGTCTCTCATAAGAATAAAAAAAAAATTAGCCTGGCATGCACGTCTGTAGTCCCAGCTACTCGGGAGGCTGAGGCAGGAGAATCGCTTGAACCCAGGAGGCAGAAGTTGCAGTGAGCCTAGATCGCACCACTGCACTCCAGTCTGGTCTGGGCTATAGAGACAGATTCCGTTTCAAAAGAAAAAAAAAAAAAGGGAGGCCGAGGCAGGAGGATCATGAGGTCAGGAGATCGACACCATCCTGGCTAACACGGTGAAACCCCATCTCCACTAAAAATACAAAAAATTAGCCAGGCGCAGTGGTGGGTGCCTGTAGTCCCAGCTACTCGGGAGGCTGAGGCAGGAGAATGGCATGAACCCAGGAGGCGGAGCTTGCTGTGAGCCAAGATCGCGCCACTGCACTCCAACCTGGGGACAGAGCGAGCCTTTGTCTCAAAAAAAAAAAAAAAAAAAAAAAAAAAAAGACTTTTTCCAAGCAATTATATAGTCTGTGTCTTAGAGGGATTTGTGATTTTGCTGAAGCACAAATTTATGTTGGTCATCCAGCATTCTTATTTTTTTGCTGCTTTGCTCTCTAGTCATTAGGAAATTACATATGATAGAGTCATATTGTTACTCATAAATTCATGTGCATGTGTGTACGTGGCTGATGTCTACTGTTTAGGATTTGTTTTGCTTCTTACAGCAGATGATCTATAACCGCAAAAGGGTTAAGGTGAACTCAGGCAATTGACTAGATATAATCTCCAGTAATTTCACTAAAGGCAGGGACTGGTCCATTTCCCTGTCTGGTTCTGTCTACTGCTGGTTACCTGTGATTGCAGAATTTAGAGACCTGATTCCCTTGGCTTGTGACACTATGCAATCATGGATAGACAGAGCAGAAGGCATTCAAAGAGAATAGCTGGGCAGCTCTTGCAATCAGGCAGAGAACATATGAAATATCGTGGCCTTATACTAAAAGATTTCCTGGTAAGGAAATTTCAAAAACTCTATTCCCATCAAATACAATCTGATATTTTGTCACCTTCACTGTCTGAATAAGATTCTTTTTATCAAAACCAGAGTCCTGCTTTTACGTTAATTTAGCCTATTATGTCCTCTATCTTTTGAGACCCGCTCCAGGAAATAGACAGTTCCTTGGCTATTAGTGAGAAAGATTTCCTAGAACTTTCTCCATCTCCTTCCATTGCATACAATACAAACTACTTTATTCTTTAGTTAATATGACTTTTAGTTTCCATTTAATTCATTCTCTAAGATCTTACAGAAATGTATTTTTTTAAAAACTCATGTTGGTTTAAAATAGTTCCCTGAATAATCCCTTATTAAAACTCAATAAGATTAAGCATGAGGGTGATATCAAGAGATAAACCGATATTGAATAATGCAACAGGTTTGAGGAATGAAGGGGCAGACATCTTAGCAGGGCCATCCTGTGAATATGTTACCTTACATGGCAAAAGGCACTTTGCAGATATGATTGAATTCAGGATCTTGAAATAGATTACCCTGGATTATCTGAGTGGGCCCAATATAATTACAAAAGTCCTTATAAAAGAGGTGTCAGTTTCAGAGAAGATGTGATGATGAATGGGAAGCAGAGACTGGAGAAATACAAAAAAGGGGCTATTAGCCAAAGACTGCAGGCAGCCTCAACCTCTGGAGCAGGAAAAGACAAGGAAACAAAATCTCCTATAAAGCTGCCAGAAGGAGCAGAGCCTTGCAGAGACCTGAATTATAGGATTTCTGGCCAGAATTGTAAGATGGTGAATTTCTGTTGTTACAAGCCATTAAATTTGTGATAATTTGTTATAGCAGCAATAGTAAACAAATATATTCTCTGTCCATTTTTTAAATGTGTCTAAATCATTTTTAAACTTTACCACCAGAGTGCTTTGCATCTTTGGGAACACCCACCGGTTCTTTTTAGTTACCTTCTTCTACCCAGGATGTTTGTTTTATAAGTAGAGCCTGTTGTGCAAATTCACTGCCATTACTTCCTGAGGATTGGGATTGCTTTTATCATAAATCTAACAGAAGTCATTTACCCAGTATCTACTAGGTGCTTTATGCTGTTCTAGGTATTATTTTAATGTATCCTCTTCTCTAAGAGATCATAATCTCTTTTGTAATCATGAGTTGAATAATAATTTTGGAGAGTGAAGTTACTTGGAATCAGAAGAAATAATTATAGTGTTTTCAATTAACTTATGTAGAAAGAAATTTCTAGCTGAAGAATTATAGTTCTCAGAATGTAAATCATAAGCCTGCCTGACTGTGAATTTATGGGATGAATAAGACTAGAGAGCTAATATACAGTATGAATAATATGGCTGTAATAGTGTTTGGTATAGTGGGAATTTGCTAAGAGAGTAGATTTTAGATGCTCTTACAGAAAAAAAGGGTAACTGCAAAATGATGCTTGTGTTATTTTGCTTGACTATAGTAACGATTTCATTATGTGTAAGTATATTAAAACATCTTGTTATATACCTTAAATATATTCGGTTAAAGAAAAAAGGGAGAGCTAGCGAGCAAAAGGTAATTATATGTAAATAGTTAGACTTTATGTGTAGTTTAATTTAAATTATGTCTAATCTATACACATGTAATTTAAATAATCTAACTTGAATACACCTTAAAATGTGTTTATGCTCTTTTTTAAAAAATTGTAGTAGCTATGTAGGCATAAAAGTTTTCTTAAATGTAATAAATCGTATATAACGTTTTCCTAATTATGTTGTGTATCATTTGCTATACCAATGTAAACCAAATTAAAAACACTGTCTTCATCTTAGACAATGGGGCTTGTCCAAGTATTTGTGTGGATACAATACATAAGTAAAAAAAACTCAATAAATAAGTAAATAAAACATCAGTAGGACAGTGCTAAAATTAAAACAACAGAACATGAGGCTTACATCTAGGTGAGAACAGGTATTGCAAGTGGCTACAGCATCTGCTCTGTCAATTCAGCTGGGCTTCTAGAGCCATCAGCCTCTTGCAGGGTTGCTTTCACTAAACAATTATGGAATGTAAATTCGCAGCTCAGTGTCAAGTGTTCTGGATTGATGTAAATGATTTGGGTTTAATTTTTCTCAGAACCGTCTGGTTGGCACTGAAGGACTAGAAAAAAGGACAATTCTATGGTTTCTAAACATTAAAAAATCACAGACAGCTCTAGTATTGGAGTAATTTCATCATGATATTTTGTAATTTGAAATTTTAGCTAATGTAGTAACAGTTGGTTTACCTGTAGGTTTTGATATGTCTCATTATATTGTAAAATAACTTTTATTAAAATATGCAAAATATAAAAACAAAATCACTTGTAAAATCCTCTACCCAGAGGTAAGTAGAGTGGACAGTGTGCATATGTGTGTTATTGTAAAGTCAATAATCATTTTAAAATTTCAAAGATTCTTGAGAGTGAAGGAAGTTTAAAAAGTCACCTTCCCTTTGCTTCCAGTGTCCCCTTTCCCACTTCCAACAGTGAACCGCTGTTTACAATTTTTGAATACTCTCCCAGAAATACTTTGAAGAAATACGTGTGCGTTTGTGTGTATACATATGATTTTAATAAACATGAAATCATGGTCAGTACAATATTATAGCTCTATTTTCACCTAAAGGTGTTAATAACAATCAATAATTATTATGTGTATATATTTTGATAAATTCTGTAAGAATATGGAAAAAATGAACTGTTATAAACATTATGTGTCAGGTACTAATATTTTTATCCCATTATTTCATTTAATTCTCACAACTATATTAAGTGGTTCCCATTGCTGCTATTTACAGATGAGAAAATTGAGGGGTTAAGAGGAAGTCTAAGGCCACACAGTGAGTAAATGACAGAACTGGGTTCTGATCCCAGCCCCGTCTTACTTCAGAACTTAAGTACTGTAGTTCTTACATCAATAGATAAGTTATCATGTTTATATACTATTGTAAAACATTCAAATATAATAATGTAGCATAATTTCTTTAATCAGCATTTTAACAGCAGGTTTTAGGTTACTTCATTTTTATTATTGGATGTAATGTGTCTTCAAAATTATTGCTCTAAGTATAATTACTGATTTAGTAAATTGTCCTCAACAAATATTTTATTTTTAAAAATTTTGTGTTCATTTTATAATTTTCTCTGCTTCCCTCTCTCTTCTTCTGTCTTCCTTTTTTTCTCCCTCCCTTCCTCTCTTTTTCTCCCTTTCTTGCCAATCTAAAAGGTCAAAATTTATCTCATTTTAAAATTTGTATTATTTTAACAGATGAATTCAAAATGTTTTCTTATTTCTTGCCATTTGCATTTGTTATTTTGTGATTGTTCATCTATTGTTCTCATCACATTTATCTTCTGTGGTAAATTATCTTTATTAAGGTTTGTAGGAGTTATTTATGTAATAAGAGTATTTTTGGCTTATGTTTCAAAGTCACCTTTCCAGTTTATCATATTTTAAATGTTATTGTAGCATTATCCATCTTGAACAGATTTTTATTTTACTAAATCTATCCATATTCTCTTGATTTCTGCCTTCATATCATGCTTATGAAACTATTTCCAACACAAAATTATGAGAATATTTGCTTCCAGTCTTCTTATAGCAAACATTTGTATATTTAGTCTGTATTGATTTATTTGAATGTATGGTAGGAGACATGAAAAAATATTATTTATTCAATTATTTATTTATTACCCTAACATGCCTTAAAAATATTATTTCTCCAAATATTTAACATTTTCATTATTTATAATATGGAAAATTATATATATTTGTAACCAAATCATTGTTAAATTTGTTGCTAGATATTCAATATTTCTGGTTCCTTGTATGATTGGGATCTCGCCCATTTTTACTGTAATTGGTTCTTTCTGTTCTTTTAAGAGTTTTCGATGTTCAACTTTTATATGCTACTAAGCAAAAGTGAATCATTCTGCTTATTAATATTAAATAGAAAGAGCTTTTGGCCACGGTCATTTTGTTCTTGGACAGCTTAGATATGTCTTGCTTCCTGTTCCTGATTATTTTTGAGGTAGTTTATGAATACTATAACCCAATGTGTCTGTTAAATTCAACAGCGGTGTCAAGGCCAAAAAATTAAGAACTTTAGCAGAGTTCTAGGATTATATTGGAAATAAAAGGAGAAAAAAATCAGAGAAAACTAAAAATAAAATATAAATATTACATATGCATATACGATACATTTTTAACAAAGCAAACATTAAAGAGGGCATAAATGAATCCTGCAACTCATAACAAGTGCTGTGTCTATGCAATTAGCAATATTCACCAAGAATCAATAAAAGTGATCAATAAAATGGAAAAATGCTAAGGGTGTGGCTGAAAACATATTTCAGTTTGATCACCTATCAACCTAATGTTAATTCAGATGGACAAGTGTGACAGATTCCTGCTGATAAAATTTTTATCACATGTTGGATAGGCTAAATGGCAAGGAAACATTTTACAGGGAACTCAGTTATTAAAGAAGTAGAACCAGGCAGAGACCATCAAACGAAGCAAGCATTTGCTTAAAAGTTTTTCAAATTAGATGAAAATTGTATGCATATGTAACCTGCACGTTGTGCACGTGTACCCTAGAATATAAAGTATAATTTTAAAAAAGTAATGACAAAACCACAAAAAAATAAAATAAAATAAAAAATAAAAAGCCCAAAAGAATGTTTGAATTACTATAGCTGTTTAAACAGCTTTAATGGACCATTTCCCAAGCCTATTTGGTAGAAATGCATCTGATGGCTACAGGTTTACATTTCTCTTAGTCATTTTGAATTTTTGCACTCATGAAATTATGAACACCTTTCCAGAATCCAACCTCTTCCTAAATGTTGGATTTTTCTCCATGTAGAGAGGCTACTTTTTTTTCTTGTTAGTATTTTGCCCATTACTAACCATCTACTAAGCTCTCTTGTCAATTCCTACAGTAATTCTTCAGTTGCCTACTGGAGTTTCCAGGAGACATTCTTTGTAAATAAGGGCACCTTATGACACTTCTTAGAATTAAAATTCAATGTATTCAATATGATCTGGAAGGCCTGAGCTGCCTCTCCAGTCTCATTTCATGCCTCTCTTTCCTTCCTTCACTGCACTGCCCACCATTCTGACCTGTTTTCTTTCTTTGAATATGAGGACTGCCCTTTCCAGCCCTAGGCCTTTCAACTTTCTGTTCTTGCTGTTTGGAGTGCCTTTGGCACACATCACCTCTCCTCAACAACTCCTGTCCATGCTTTACATCTCTGCTAAGGGGACCTTCTTCCAAGAAACTTTCCCTGGCTCTGTAGTTTATATTAGTTCCCCCACCGCCTACCTGCTCTGTCTCAGGGCAGCTGGTTCTTTTTCTTCAGGGGACATTTCACAGTTTATGAATCTTTCTTTTATGTGGTGCTGCATTTGATATCTATCTCCTCTCCCACAAGGTTATAAGCTTCATATCAGCAAGGACAATATCCTTTCTCTTTTTTTTCTTTTTTAACGTCCCTATATTCTTAAACCTGTCACAGTACAGGGTATATAGGAGGAAAAGAAACTTCATAAATATTATTTAAACATTGAATGTCATTAAAATGGGTTCCTGTTTCTTGCAGATAAGACCTCACTCTCACATGTTTAGATGAAAAGAAGAAAAGCTTGTCTCTATTGTGATACTTATGTCTGATAGCAACTTTATAGATTTCTATTTGAGAAGCATTTGTATCTGAGAACTATACAACATGTTAATGAAATAGAGAGTCTAATGATGAAATTTTCAAAACTAAAACTGCAGGGCGGTAAAGGGAAAATGATAAAAAACACAGAATCGTTTAGCGTATAGCAACAGGTGATTATCAACTCCTAGCTCCGCATTTGGAAAGACAAGATCTAATACATAAAAATATGAAGGGAGTATAAATATATAAAAGAGATGATCTATATATTGTGGGGAATTTCAAACAACGTCGTTATTATGTGTGGTACTGAGAGACTGTCAAGTTTTCCCTTTTTAAGATTAAAAACATTAGTAAGGGTTTTTTTAATTTCCCTTTTTTTCCTAAAATATCTTATTTTGCTGAGGAAGAGACAGCCATTTCATTTGTACAGGTTAAAGGATTGTATCTGTTATACTATACATCCTGTACTTTAAGCTATTTGAATGTTAGGTTAGAGATGATGCTCAGAAGGTACCATAATCTGCTAGAGAGAACGTGGCAATGAAGGTGCCACGGGTGATTCCTTTTTGTAAATATGTTTTGGCTGCAAATACTCAGAAATCCTCATTCTTTCACAAACAGCTAAAAAGTAAACTGGCATAGCTGTATTTTTTAAAAGTCTGAAGAATGTCTGCCTAAAGGTATTAGCCATTGTTTCTGTTAAGAGTCTGCGCAAGACTCAGATGGCATCCCTAAAATGGAATTGAGGGGGTTTGTTTACAAAAGGACTACTTACAAAGTCCATGTGTACAAAAATCACCAGGATGGGCATATACATTATATGCAGCAAAACTAGCTCTTTTTAGTGTGCCAGTTAATGAGTTTTGTCAAATGTACACATGCTTATATAACCAGCAGCCCAAAAGAAATTCAGAACATTTTCACGACTGCTAAAAATTCCCTATGTCTCTCTCAAATCAATCCCAAACCGTAGGTTGCAATTACTAATCAATCTATAACTCTCTATAATCAATCCCAAACCCTAGGTTGTAAAACTAATCACTGATCAACTTGCAATTACTATAGATTAGTTTTGTCTGTTCTTGGCAACCAACGCAAAAATGGACAAATAGGATCAGATCAATTTACAAAGCTTCTGCATAGCAAAGGAAACAATAAGCAAAGTGAAGAGACAATCCATGAAATGGGATAAAATATTTGCAAACTACCCATCTGACAAGGGATTAATAGCCAGAATATACAAGGGACACAAACAACACTATAGGAAACAATCTAATAATCTGATCAAAAAATGGAAAAAAAAATCTGAATAGACATCTCTTAAAAGGAGATAAATGGCAAACAGGTATATGAAAAAGTGTTCAATGTCATTGATCATCAGAGAAATGCAAGTCAAAACTACAATGCAATATCATCGGACCCCAGTTAAAAGGGCTTTTAACCAAAAGACAGACAATAACAAATGCTGGTGGGAATGTGGAAAAAGGGAATCCTCGTATACTGTGGGTGGGGTTGTAAATTAGCACAATCACTATGGAGAACAGTATGGAGGTTCCTCAAAAATCTAGAAATAGAGCCACCATATGATCCAGCAATCCCACTGCTATGTATTTACCCAAAAGAAAGAAAATCAGTATTTCAAAGAGATATCTGTATTCCCATGTTTGTTGTGGTATTATTCACAATACCTAAGATTTGGAAGCAACCTAAGTGTCCCATCAACATTTGAATGGATAAAGAAAATGTGGTACATATACACAGTGGAGTATTACTCAGCCATGAAAAAGAATGATATCCTTTCATCTGCAATTACCATGGATGGAAGTAGAGGTCGTTATGGTAAATGAAATAAGCCAGGCACAGAAAGACTAAGTTTACATGTTCTCACTTATTTGTGGGAGCTAAAAATTAAAACAATTGTACTCATGGAGATAAGAGTAGAATGATGGTTACCAGAGGCTGGGAAGGGTACTGGTGCGAGAGTTGGAATGGTTAATGAATACAAAAATATAGTTAGGTAGAATGAGTAAGATGTAGTATTTGACAGCACAACGAGGTGACTGCAGTCAATAATGTATTGTACATTTTAAAATAATTAAAAGTGTAATTGGATTGTCTGTGACACAAAGAAAGCATACATTCTTAAGATGAAGGATACCCCATTTACTCTTATGTGATTATTATGCATTGCATGCCTGTGTTAAAATATACCATGTACCCCATAAATATACACACCTACTAGGTACACACAATTTTTTAAATTGCCTGTTCTTGAATTTTATATGAATGAGGTAATACAGTAAGGATTCTTTGGCTCTAGCTGCTTCAGCACAGCATAATGTGGTTGAATGTATTAGTAATTTGTGCCTTTCTCTTGATGAGTAGTAGTATACCATTGTATAAATTATACCACAGGTTATCAGTCCTCTGCTGAAATATACCTGGGATGTTTCCATATTATTTTTCACTATGTTTCATAAAGCTTCTATAAATATTTTTGTATGATGCTTAATTTATGATGAAGTCAAATATATATATTAATTTATGATGAAGTCAAATACACACACACACACACACATTTCTTTACTGTATAGGGCATTTTGGGTCTTGTCTGAGAAGTGTATCTCTACCCCAAGGTTGTGAAGGTTTTATTCTATGGTGAGCTTTAGAATCTTTGTAATTTCAGCTTTTATATTGAGACTTGTGATCCATTATAGTTAATTTTTGTGCACATCGTAAAGGTAGGAAATAAGATTTACTTTTGCTTATATGAACATACAGCTGTTCCAGAATCATTGGTTGAAATACTAGCATCTCCCTCATGAAATTATCTTGGCACTTCTGTTGAGAGTCAGCTGACCTTATATGGATAAGTCAATTTCTGAACTCTCCTGTTTACTAATCTTTGTGATGATGCTCCTATCACATAATCATGATTTCTATAACTTGGTAATAAGCCTTGAAAACCAGAGTGTATTTCTCCAATTTTGTTATCTTTTTTTCAAGATTATATTTTAGCCATTCCAAATATCTTGAATTCCCATATACATTTTTACAAGGTCTGCCAAAAAAACCTGCTGGGAATATGATTGACAATGCATTAAACCTGTTGATCAATTGAGGGTTACATTGTCACCTTAAAAATGGTGAGTGTTCTAGTCAAAGAATATGAAATATGTCTCCATTTATTTAGGTTTTCTTCAATTTCTCTCTGCTTTTTTTGTGTGATTTACATTGTACCGTTACTGCATGTTTGTTAAATTTATCTCAAAGTATTTTGTAGTTTTGGATGCTGTTATGATTTATATTTTAAAATTTCATTTTCAGTTTTTTTGTTTCTCATTATGAGAGATTAAATTTATTTTGTAATATTGATCTTGTATTCTGCAACTTTGCCAGATCACTAATTTTCATAACATTGTTGCAGATTGCTTAGGAGTTTCTATGTATATTCCCTTGCTATCCACAAATACAGTTTCGTTACTTCCTTTCCAACGTGTATGGGTTTTACTATTTATTTTCTTGCCTTAATGAACTGACTAGGCTCTCCAGTAAAGTGATAAATAGAAGTGATGAGAATGGACATCTTTGCTTTGTTCTTAATTTTAAGGAGAAGCATTCAGGTTTTTAGCATTCACTAACTGTGTTAGCAGTAGGTGTCTCAGGGTTGCCCTTTATTAAGTTCAGTTCTCTTCCTCACAGCTATTTTTCTAATCATAAATGTGTGTTGAATTTGTCAAATGCCATTTATGTATCTGTTGAGATTATCAGGTGGATTTCCCCTTTGTTTATATAGGGAATTGATTGGTTATCAAATGTTGCATCAACATTGTATTCTTATGATAAACTTCAATAGGTCATGATATATTTCCCTTTTTATCTGTTTGAATTTGCTAAAGGCAACTTGTTAATATTCTGTGAAGGTTTTTTTGTTTTCATGCTCATGAGGGCAATTGGTCTCTAGCTCTCTTTTCTATTAGTATTTTAGTTTGGGATTAGTATAAAGGTCCTGCTGTCTTCATTAAATAAATAAAGAGGTATTCTTTCTTCCTCTATTTTTCTGAAAGATTTTCTCCTTAAGTGAGATTATTTCTCCTTAAATGATTGCAAAACAAAAATAGTTTTCTTTCATACAAATTACGTCTTCTTCAGGAATATGGGTTTTCTTCCAGTAGTGAGCTGGCTTAGTTGCGTGATCAACTTTCATTTATTTGTGGAGGGATTTTTCATAGCAACTCTTGCTTTTAATTTTTAATCATAATTGTGCTGTTTTAGTTCATATACATAAAATTTGGCACATGGTTTAGTGCAGGTATGATTTAATTACTGTATTCTTAGCTATAATTTAATGTAGCATCAAGAAATTAAAAACAGGTTGATTAAAACTAGCTTGCCCTTAGAACATACCAAGTTCTTTGAGCAGTATAATTAAATATGATTCTATCTTAATCATAAATTCTTAAACAAGCAAAGCAAAACGAAGCCTGGCCCATATAACTCCAACGGCCCCATCCTCACACACTTCAGAACCAGTTATTTCCTCTAAAGTGACAACATTTCACAACAATAATTTTAAAAGCCCTCATGTTTCCTTTTCCAGCTGTGAACAATTTGGGTCATGTACTGATAAAGCATGTAAGAACGGAGATACTCCTCTTTATTTCAATTTAATTAAGATGCCAGTTATCCAAAGTTCACAATCTTTGAATGTAAACTCAATCAGAAGGAACCTCACATGAGATTAAATTTTGCTTTTGTAAATCCTTTTGCCGAGCTCAAGCCTATTGACCCCACATTTCTCTTTGCACTCACCTAAGCATGCCATCCCAGTGGTAGTGAGAAGCAGAATAACCTGCACCTTTATCTTTCTCAGCTCCTTAATTCCTCAGCCCTTGGCTAAGTTCATGACTCCAACAGGTGCATCTTTCCTTTCCACCACGTATGTTCTCCCTGCAGCAGAAACTAACTTACCATGGAAAAGAAATCTCTAAATCTTATCTCTCCATCAGCTTTTCTTTATGTAGGATTCCAAGCAAACAAAATATTACTTTAATACCCAGATCGATGTTCGATACTTTAAACCCTGGGCAAGGAAAGACTAAAGAGGAAATAAAGTTTCAAAACAAGTACAAGAGGAGCAGAAGCCATGGTGTCCAATTTTTTTCCAGTAGCACCATGTTATTTGCCACCATAACTATAAAACAGTAAACCAAGGTGAGTGTTTCCTGATACCAAATGAATCCTCTTTCCAGTATGAAAAGATACACTTTGTTCCCCAAAACAGTGTCGTGGCCCTAAAATTTTAACTGCTCCACAGGGAGATATACAGAAACTGGGAGTAAGTTTAGAAACTTTTATAGTGATTTTGTGTCTGGAATTGGTTAGTGCTTGGTCTCACTGACTTCAAGAATGAAGCCGCAGACCCTCGCGATGAGTGTTACAGTTCTTAAAGATGGTGTGTCCAGGGTTTGCTCCTTCTGATGTTTGGACATGTTTAGAGTTTCTTCCTTCTGGTGGATTTGTGGTCTTGCTGGCTTCAGGAGTGAAGCTGCGGACCTTTGTGGTGAATGTTACAGCTCTTAAAGGCGGTGCTTCTGGAGTTGTTCATTCCTCCCAGTGAGTTTGTGGTCTCGCTGGCTTCAGGGGTAAAGCTGCAGACATTCGCGGTGAGTGTTACAGCTCACGAAGGCAGTATGGACCCAAAGAGTGAGCAGCAGCAAGATTTATTGCAAACAGCCAAAGACCAAAGCTTCCAGGCATGGGAGGCAACCCAAGTGGGTTGCCACTGCGGCTGGGGCAGCCTCTTTTTATTCACTTATCTGACCCCAATCATATCTTGCTGATTGGTCCAGTTTACAGAGAGCTGATTGGTCCATTTTACAGAGAGCTGATTGGTCCGTTTTGACAGAGTGCTGATTGGTGCATTTACAATCCTTTAGCTAGACACAAAAGTTCTCCAAGTCCTCACCAGATTAACTAGACACAGAGCACTGATTGGTGCATTTACAAACCTTGAGGTAGACACAGAGTGCTGATTGGTGTGTTTATAAACCTTGAGGTAGACACAGAGTGCTGATTGGTGTATTTACAATCCTTTAGCTAGAATAAAGGTTCTCCAAGTCCCCACCAGATTAGCTAGATAGATACAGATTCCTGATTGGTGCATCCACCAACCCCCAGCTAGACACAGAGTGCTGATTAGTGCATATACAATCCTCCTGCTAGAAATAAAAGTTCTCCAAGTCCCCACCTGACTCAGGAGCCCAGCTTGCTTTGCCTAGTGAATCCCTCACCAGGGCAGTGGGCGGAGCTGCCCACCAGTCCAGCACCGTGGGCCTGCACTCCTCAGCCCTTGGGTGGTCGATGGGACCGGGCACCCCAGAGCAGGGGGCACTGCCCGTCAGGGAGGCTTTGTTGGGGTGGGGGAGCCCACCGGGTGGTGTGGGGTGGCGGGTGGCAGGTGGCGGGCTCGGGCATGGCGGGCTGCAGGTCCCCATCCCTGCCTGGCAGAAAGGCGGTTGAGGACCGGTGGGAATTCGAGCACGGGCCAGCTGGCCGGCAGTACTGGATGACCCAGCGCACCCTGCACAGCTGCTAGCCCGGGTGCTAAGCCCCCCACTGCCCTGGACTGGTAGCACTGGCCCGCCGCTCCAAGTGCGGGACTGGCTGAGCCCGCGCCCACCTGGAACTCGCACTGGCCCTGGAGCAGGGTAAGCAGCCCTGGTTCCCACCCGCGCCTCTCCCTCCACACCTCCCCTCAAGCAGAGGGAGCTGGGTCCGGCCTTGACCAGCCCAGAGAGGGGCTCCCACAGTGCAGCTGTGGACTGAAGGGCTCCTCAAGTGCGGCCAGAGTGGATGCCCAGGGTGAGGAGGTGCTGAGAGCAAGCGAGGGCTGCTGGCACATTGTCACCTCTCAATTTGACATTGCTCTGCCATTCAGATTCATCATCAGTGGACTTACCTTATTGAAAGGGTTATGGGTCATGTGGTGCATACTGCATGTTTATGAGCAGTGGTTCTAAAACTAGTTATGAAGTTTTAAGACCACATACTGGTCTATAGTGAATAGAAATATTTTGAAAATTGCTTTTCAGCATAGTGTGAGAAGCACTAGTATAAAACATATTTTTAGTGTCTAAAATAATGCATCTATCATATATAGGATATCTCTTTCCTCATCTCTTACACTTAATGTAGATGTCTACTCTTTTTTTGTTGCTTAGGGTTTTTTAAACATGCTTCTGCATTTCAACTTTATGAAATTTGTATTGAAACATCCTGAAAAGAATCTGAAAGCACTGCGGGTTCAACATTCTTTTTGACCACAATCTTCAAGATCATAGATTTTTTTGTTGTTTTCCTCTGCTAAATTGCATTAAGGCTGCTTCCAATGGTATATAAGAAAGTGTTTCCCACTTTTTAGTAGCATCTCTAAATCACGTGGTAGACCAGTGGCTTCTAGAAGATAGGAGCCAATTACAGTGAAGGTACTGAGATTACTACGTTCCATTAAAGAAACAATGTAACTTTTAGCTTAGGTTGTCTGTTCTATTCTGTCTTTATTCCTCAGTCTTTCCACTTTTTGAGGTCTGGCTTACCTTGGCCCTGTAATCTACACTTTTTATAATGTCTTCATTAGCCCCTGTTTAACCCTTACGATAATATTTCTACATATATTACACAAAAAATGAAATTGAAACAATTGTTGAATGACTGAAATTCTTTATCAAAAGGTTCTTAAGTAGCAAGTTATAATTCTAATAATTCATATCCACCTTAAAACCAGGGAGCATGAAACAAAATTGAGCCTATAGACTCAATACTTTTTATGAAACTCTGACATTGAAGAATAAATTTAATAATATCAAATAGTACCTTAAAAGCACAAATATGACATGGGTTTAATATTTGAAGACTATGATATTAAAATCTAATATTAAAGTTTTGGTTCACTCTGTAGTTATAATTTCTGCCTTGTTCTATGGACCAAAAAGATGAATTGTTCATAGGAGATGACTTATAATGCTATAGAAGAAACACAAATGCTACTGATACTCATCACGTTAAGGTGAAAAGAGATTAGTATTCTTTATCAAGTGAACACCAGTAGCATTGAGATTGATGTTATCAAACTATCTTCAAACTGGCAGACTGCCTATGTGATTGGGTTGCCTGACCTCCCAAACGAATACTTTCTCTTATTATATAGCCTAGAAATCTGAAAACCTAAAGTGTTTCAAAGGCAGTCTGAATAAAGATCTTTAAAAAAAAAAAAAAAAAAAAAAACAAGCAGTATCGAACAGCAGGGACATATAATTTTAGGACTATACTATGCACATGTGTAGCAAGTAACACACTTAAAGAGAATTGATCCATACAATTTTATCAAATACTACCATAACTAAACAATAGTGATGGTAATAATTATCAGAGGTACTGTATGTATAGACTGGGATAATGACTGCATTGATTCTTCGGGTTCTCTGAAGAGGTTCTTTACAATTTAAGACTATTTTTTAAGCGCATATACATACAAAATAGCTAACGCAATTTGCATACTATGGAAAATACTACATGTAACTCACTCTGTGAATACAAATATACATGTAATCTTCAAGTAAAATACAGGTAGGCATTATAGCTCTAGCATGAGTCAGTAGTCTCTCCTCACTAAGAGGTTAAAAGAGGCCATAAATCAATGGAAAGGAATACTAGAATAAAACAAGCAAAGTTTTATTTTTCACTTTGCTTCTTTGTTTCAGTGCGCATTCTCTTCTGTGAATCTGTTTCCTGGTAAATTATACATATTATGTAGGCATGATATGTATAATTTCAGGTATTGTGAATTGTTAAACTTACAATCAGTGTCCTGAGCCTCCAGTTGTTATGATATAATATATAGCTATTACTATCTACCTATAGTTGTTACTCTGTATCTATCATCTTCCGGAGTTAGTAAAATAGAACAACTGTGTTATTTCAGTCACATGAACGTGATTTTCTATAATAACAGATAAAATCTATGATATGTTTTATGTAGGTAGTATTAAACTTTTTTCTCATTTTCTCTGTCGCTTTACTGCTGTTTCCTTTACTAGTTTGCTGCCTATGATCACATAGGAATTTATTACTCAGAATTTTTTAAATGTGTATTTTTATTGATTTTTTATAAAATAAAACATTATACCCTACTTTCCTCCATCTTTCCCTTTAACTTCTATCATATTTTCTTTTAAGCAGAAAATTGTTGTCTATTTTCAGCTACAGTAAATCAAGAGTCTCATTGGCTATAAGTTGATGATGTAAAACCATTTGAAACAGATCTGTTTGTTTGAAGTGGATGTAAGAAACACCTGTGAAAAGAGGGGTTCCTCCCTCTCCATATCTTCTCTCCACATGATCTTTCTCTGCCCAAGGCAGAATAGCCTTAATGAGTTTGCACTGAAACTCTTGGTTTTCTCATGAATAGCTTAAAAATCAATGGATATTTAAGATGTAAACCATCAATTTTTAAGCTATTCATGAAGTATCTCAAATTACAAAACAAAAAACAAATCAGCAGATACACAGAAGCATAACTCCTAGAGTCTTAAGTGAACTGTGTTTAATAGAACTGTGAAAACAGAGAGGATTAAATAAACAAGTTCCAAGAGGGATAAGCTTTTCCAGTGTGCAAAATTGATGCCTCGTTTTTTTCCCTGGAAATAATTTCCAGTTCTCAGTATGAATTAAAGGTCAGGCTTTGCTCACACAAAGGAGAAAGTAAAATTAACAAAATTTCTGTGTAGAACTTGCACAATGTTTAAGAAACTCAAGGAGCCCAGAATCCTGTTTTCCCCATCACCTATTTGCCAAATCTGGGGGTCATGCTGAAGGACTGGAAGCTTTTTAGAGAAATCTGACCTCTTCTCTTGGTGAAGTCTGACCTCTTCCCATACCTTCACAGAATTAAGGAAATAAAATCCTGCTTGAGGAACAGGCCTGCCTCAAACACATAGTTTGTCATCTTCTCATGACATCTACCAAATTTGGAAATAGCATGGAATGGAAG
The DNA here is from genome assembly GCF_001698545.2 of Rhinopithecus bieti. Lineage (NCBI taxonomy): Eukaryota > Metazoa > Chordata > Mammalia > Primates > Cercopithecidae > Rhinopithecus > Rhinopithecus bieti. Next base: position 883,344 of record NW_016826783.1, on the reverse strand, counting down.
GGCAAACAGAAAAACCCAAGACCTACAAAGGCTGACTGAATTTTCATAGGGATTTAGCGATCAGGAGGTATAAACCTACCAGTCTCCCAAGAGGAAGCTTGGAACATGCCTGAATAACATGAAGGAATCAGAAATGAATGAATTCTTACTAAAGCACCAAACCAGTCAATTGCTCACTATAATCCATGATTGAGTAGAAGTTATTAACGCCCCTCACACGTACCCTACCCACCTTACAGAATTAAACAGGAACTCTAGATAGAAGATAAACTCAACCAGATCCTTTATGTTTCCTTAATATATGATATGCACATACAATAAAAAATTATTGAAAATGTGAATAAACAAGAAAATGTGACTAATAATCAAAAGAAACATATAAGCAGACTAACAATCCAATAATGGATTTAGTCTGTATCTATAGACTTTAAAATTACTATTATTAATATATCAAAGGGCAGAAGTATACATGCACTAAATTTAGGAATATATGGAGAGTTTCACTAAAGAGTTGAAATACATGAGACAAGTTGATATTCTAGAGCTGCAAATACAATATATACTATTAAGTCCTTATTGGATGGGTTTCACAAGAGAAGGGACATAGAGAAGATACTATAAATACAATTAGAGATAGTTGAATACATCTAAAGGAAGCTCTGAAAGAAAGAATAATAATTAAAGAAAAAGAAAATATCAGTATTTGAGCTACAGTGAGACATTCAAATATATGTGCAATTGGAATAAAAATGGAGGGCAAAGACAATAGGATATCCATATTTACAAACAAAATAACCAAAAATATTCCAAAAGTAATAAATGGCATCAAATTACAAATTCAAAAGTCTAACAGCACCCAAGCAGGACAAATAAGAAATAATCACACCAAAGATCACCACAGCCAAATTATTAAATATCAGAGAAAAGGAAAAAAATTTAAGAGCAATCATGTTATTTTCAAAAGAGAAACAATAAAACATAAAGTTAATTTTCCAATAGTGACTGTGAAAGACAAGAGAAAATGATATCTTTAAGTGCTAAAATAAAAACTAGAAATTTATTTATCGATTTGATTTTACTTTCAGGGGGTATACGTGCGGGTTCGTTACCTGGGTATATTATGTGATGCTGGGGTTTGGGGTATGAATGATTCTATCACTCAAGTATTGAACGTAGTACCCGATAGTTTTTAAGCCTTTGCCCCCTCACTTCTCCCCTCTGATAGTCCCCAGTGTCCATTGTTACATCTTTATGTCCATGAGTACCCAATGTTTAGTTCCCATTTATAAATGATTACATGCCATATTTTGTTCTCTATTCCTGGATTATTTTGCTTAGGATAATGGCCTCCAGCTGCATCCATGCTGCTACAAAGGACATGATTTCATTCTTTTTCTTGGCTACGCAGTATTCCATGGCAATATGTACTACATTTTATTTATCCAATCCACCATGGATGGGCACCTAGGTTGGTTCCATGTTGTTGATATTGTGCATAGTGTTGTGATGAACATGCAAGTGCATTTGTATTTTTGGTAGAAAGATATGTTTTCTTTTAGTTATATACCCACTAATAGGATTGCTGGGTCAAATGGCAGTTCTGCTTTTTGTTATTTCAGAAATTGCCAAACTGCTTTCCACAGTGACCAAACTAATTTACATTCCCACTAAGTGTATAAGTTTCCCTTTTCTCTGCAGCCTCACCAGCATCTGTTAACTTTTTGACTTTTTAATGATAGCCTTTCTGACTGGTATGAAATGGTATCTCATTATGGTTTTGACTTGGATTTCTTTGATGATTAGTGATGATGGACTTTTTTTCATATATTTGTTGGACAGTGGTATGTCTTTTGAGAACGGTCTGCTCATATCTTTTGTCCATTTTGATGGCATTTTTCATTTTTTTGCTTGATTTGTTTAAGTGCCTTAAAATTCAGGATATTAGATAGTTGTCGGGTGCGCAGTTTGAAAATATGTTTTCCTATTTTCTAGGTTGTCTACTTTCTTGTTAATAGTTTTTTTGGCCGTACAGAATCTCGTTACTTTAATTGGGTCCTACTTGTCAACTTTTTTTTATTGTAAAATTGCTTTTGAGGACTTAGTCATAAACTCTTTCCCAAGGCTGATGTCCAGAATGGTGTTTTCTATGTTTTCTTCTAGGATTTAAGAATCCTAGTTTGAAGTCTTGCATTTAAATCTTTAATCCATTTTCAGTTAGGTTTTGTATATGGTAAAAGGTAGGGGTACAGTTTTATTCTTCTGCATATGGCTACCTATTTATACAAGTATCATTATTGAATAGGGAGTCCTTTCTCCATTGCTTATTTCTGCAGACTTTGTTGAAGATCAGATGGCTGAAGATGTGCTGCTTTATTTCTGGGTTCTCTGTTCTGTTCCATTGGTCTATAAGTCTGTTTTTGTACAAGTACCAAGCTGTTTTGGTAGTTGTGGCTTTATAGTATACTTTGAAGTCAGGTAGTGTAATGGCTGTGGCTCTGTTTTTTTTTTTTTTTTTTTTTTTTTCCTCCTTTTTTCTTAGGCTTGCTTTGGCTATTTGGACTCTTTTTTGGTTCCAGGTGAATTTTAGAGTAATTTTTTTCTAGGTCTATGAAAAGTGACATCGATAGTTCGATAGGAATAGCATTGAATCTGTAGTTTGCTTTGGGCAGTATGACCACTTTAATGATATGGATTCTTCCAGTGTATAGAGCATGGTATGTTTTCCCATTTGTTTGTTTCATCTATGATTTCCTTTAGTAGCATTTTGTAGTTCTCCACTTACAGATAGTTTACCTTTTTGGTTTAAAAAATTATTTTTGTGGCTATTTTAAATGGGATTGCACTCTTGATTTGGCTCTCAGCTTGAACCTTTTAGTGGTGTATAGAAATGCTACTATTTTTTGTATGACTTTGTATCCTGAAACTGTACTAAAGTCACTTGTTAGTTCCAAAAGCCTTTTGGCAGAATCTTTAGAATCTTTAGGGGTTTCTAGGTATATGATCATACTTTCCATGAAGAGAGATAGTTTGAGTTCTTCTTTGCCTATTTTATTGACTTTTATGTTTTCTCTTGCCTGATTACTCTGACTAGGACTTCTAGTTCTATGTTGAATAGGAGTGGTTAGAGTGAGCAACCATGTTTTGTTTTAGTTCTCAATGGGGATGCTTCCAGTTTTTGCCTGTTCAGTATGATGTTGCCTCTGTGTTTGTCATAGATAACTCATTATTTTGTGGCATGTTCCTTCGATGCCCAGTTTCTTAGGTTTTTGTCCTGAAGGGATGTTGGATTTTATTGAAAGCTTTTTTCTGCATCTATTGAGATGATCATATGGTTTTCATTTTTAATGCTGTTTATGTGATAAATCACATTTATTGATATGTGTATGTTGAACCAACTTTGCATCCCAGGAATGAAACCTACTTCATCATGGTGAATTAACTTTTTGATATGCTGTTAAATTCAGTTTGTTAGTATTTTCTTGAGGGATATTGGTCTCTAGTTTCCTATTTTTGTTGTGTCTTTGCCAGATTTTGGTATCAGGGTGATGCTGGCTTCATAGATAAGTCAGAAAGGAATCCGTCCTCCTCAATTTTTTGGAATAGTTTCAGTTGAATTGGTACCAGCTATTCTTTGTACAACTAGGGTAGAATTCAACTGCAAATCTATCTCAACCAGGGTGTGTTTTTTTTTTTGGTTTTTTTGTTTTTTTGTTTTTTTTTTTTTTTCTTTTTTCTTTTAAACAACCCACGATTTACTCTCCAGGAAAATATCCTCTAAAAAAAACCCTGAAAGAATTCATCAGCAGCACACCCAAGACATATTTAAAAAATTATTGAAATTGAAGGAAAATAATTCCAAGAAGCGTGGAACTTTAGGAAAGATAGAAAAGTACTAGAAAGGGGAAATATATAGGTGGTTATAAAGGAATATTGATTGTTAAAGAGAAATGATGTACAGCCTATAACATATGCAGCAATAAAATAAATGACAACAGTAATGGTATAAAGTATTGAGTTAAGTATTATGTTTCATTCACTGTTCAGGAAGCTAAAGTACTAATTTCATTTGACTTTAGTAAGCAAGCATTCATGTTGCAATATCTAGCATAACCACTATAACAAAATAGATAACACAAGCTAGTAGAGGAGAAAAATGAAGTAACAAAATAAAAACATTTTACAAACCCCAAATAAGATGAAAAGGTGAAATAGGGGACAAAAGCAGAGATGGGAGGATGAATATCAAATATTCATACATATTGTTTCCATTTATTATAGTAATATAGAGTTGATAAATACATTCTTTAAGTTAAAAGTTGAGTTTAAGAAAGACATTAAATAAATAAATGGTGCTGATTGTACATAGGTGACAGAAATTTGGAAAATACTGGCACAATAAATACTACAGGGAGGCAGAAGAGAATGTTTTCTGAATTTAGACAGACTAGATGCAGCTCTGACTATGCTATCAGTTGTCTAAATAGCCAGCAAATAGCAACTTGTCTTTGCAAAGCAAAAGATTATTTTTCAAAAACTTTCATATATATATATATATA